>NW_027467108.1:72500-85000 GCF_046128005.1 Genypterus blacodes
GTGTGTGTGTGTCTCTCTCTCCCTCTCTCTCTCTCTCTCTCTCTCTCTCTCGCTCTCTCTCTCTCAGTCACAGCTGATGGAGCCTCCAGTGCCTCAGCTCAGCCCTGATTGGCCGTACATCATGTGTTCCTCCACACACACTGTTTACAGTTCAGCTTCTTTTCTGCCATTTTACTGGAGTTCCACTCATCTTGATTGGTCAGTTGATCCACCTCACGGTACGAGGTGACAGGAAGAGGACAAAAAGGGGTCACAAGTGGTCACCAGGGCGCAGGAGGCGGCAGGAGAGCAGCAGTCAGTCTGGACCCGGCCCTCGTGTCTGGTCCGGGCCCAGGATCGTGTCCGGTCTGGACCCGCCTCTCTTTAGAACATAGATCCGTGTGTATATTGAGGCTCGGCTCAGCAGAAACGTCTTCTCCATCTCAGACAGAAACCATCGTCTGTAACACAACAACAGAATGAGAGATGGCAGACAGATGGTGACAGCATCAGTGACCTGCAGGGGGCGCCGAACCTGCCTCTGTGTGCAGGGAGGAGGGGGACAGACAACTGTGGAGGGTTTGTTCCAATTGTGTCGTTTGATGAAATAAGGAGTCACACTCACTTCAGCGTGTGTGTGTGTGTGTGTGTGTGTGTGAATAATCGCAGTCAAATGATTTTTAGTTTCACCTTGAGCTCTTTAATGTCGTTAAAGCTGACAGACATGTTACTCTTCACAGATTTCATGTTTTACTCTTGAATGATTTGCTTTCTTACTTATTTGTCATCTCAGTGCAGATCAGAGCAGAGTGGGCGGAGTTAGTGTGATCCAAAAACAAGCCGCGCTCAGGCTGTGGGACGAGAACACGCCTAACACGTATAACACGTGTAACGTTTAAAAGAAGAAGGGTTTGTGTGGTCAAAGGTCAAATAAACAAACTCTAACTGATCAAATGTGTTTGGATGAAAAGCAAATTAAGAAAAAAATCTATTTGCCGGTTATGTTTTTGTTCTCTGCCTGCTTGGAAGGACCAATACCCACAATGCACTGCAGCTGCTGAGATGTTGTGAGGGGATGAATATTTTAAAGGTGGGAGAGAGAAAGAGAGAGAGAGAGAGAGAGAGAGAGAGAGAGAGAGAGAGAGAGAGAGAGAGAGAGATGCTTACCTCGTTCACACCTCTGATGAGAGCTGAAGGTGTGTGTGTGTGTGTGTGTGGGAGGGAGAGCAGGAAGTGAAAGGTGGGATAATTGATTTGGACAGTTGCCAGAAGCTGGAACATCTGCTGGCGCCTCCTGATGACATCACACACAGTCGTCACTCCACAGGATAGATAAATAAATCTGTGTGTGTACGTTTGAAGTGTTCTACTTAATGCTTTATTTGTTTGTGGCGCCCTCCAGTGTTGCATCGCAGCCATCTGCTGACTTTGTCGTCACGGTCGCTAACGGCCGACACGTCGCTCTGTTGGACGCTCTGGAGCTCTGCATTTTTATGCTTCAGTATTCAACGTTAGCTGAGCACCACTGACTGAGTAGCTTGGCGTTCTGCTGCTCCTCCTCTGCATGGCGCTCCTCTGCATGGCGCTCCTTGCCTCTGTAGTCGTGTAGCCCGTCGGTGTAAACGCCTCGTCTGCGTCCTCAGGTTGACCCACGTTTCACACAAACACAGATCCTACACTTTATTATGTATTCAGGAGCGTTAGCCTGCCTCTGCTAACCAGCTGCTCTCCTGGGCGGTAGCTCTCAGTAGGTGGAGGCCTCGTATGGAGAAGTCAATCCAGGAAAGAATCCAGATCACTGAGATGAAACTCCATCTTGCAGTCGCAGTGAGACAACGTTCATGAAAAGCACATCTTAAACTTCCTGTTTAGTCTGGACCAATGGGGTCATTGGGGTCATTGAGGGTCTTTGAGGTTCCTGTGGACGTTTCCAGGGTATTTTGAAGACCAAATTTTGAAGGTGCACAAACAAGCTTCCTGGTGGATGATGATGATGGGATGATGGTTGGATGAAGGTTGGATGGAGGCTTGACCTGCCTCTGCCTCTGGCTCGCTCTGGCTCTGTTTCTGGCTCTGGCTCTGGTTCTTGGTCCTGCTCTGGCTCTGGCGGTCGGTCTCCTGTCTCTGCTTCCTGTGATGTGTTCAGGTGAGCCTCTCCTCTGTTTGGCAGAGCGCCTCTTCCTGTCATAGCGGCGTCCATGTTTGTACCGATCACACTTCTCACGACTCCACACGTTGGAGCGCTCGGTGGCAAGCAGCAGGCAGAGTTTTTATTTCTCCGCCTGGCTGCGTTTCTGCGTTTTGCCACCCACCCGCTCGGCTGCAGAATCTGTTTGACTCACTAAATTGGCTCCTCAGACACCTTCGCTTCTTCCCCATCCCTCATTTAAAAAGTGAGAAATTATAATTATCTGAATTATGCTTTTAATGATGCGTTAATTAGAGTCATGGAGTGAGATTAGCCTATGAATTATTACTTGTGAAATCCTTCCAGATTTGTGGGCTCTTCAGAGGGAGAGCGAGGGATGATGGAGACTCGGCTCGGTGTAAATAACAGAACAGATTGTGCTGCATATGCTTACCATTACAACTTTTAAAGCCACACTTTAAAGTCACACCGACCGGCTCTGCTGGCACACGCTGCTTCTCGCACTTCACCCAAATTTGTTTTTCCCTCACAACTATTATTATCATACTGTGTGAGGAGAGGGACGACTGATAAGTTATGAGCCCAAGCCATAACACAGTGGGCTGGTGTGTTATGATTACTGATGTCACAGCATTACCGAGGTGCCTTTGATTGCTCAGTGATTAGAGTTAAACAGGGTTGATTGATAAATCCTGAGCCTAGTATTTTACTGGGCTGACTGTGCTCAACATTTATCATTCAACCTTTGTACTCCATATCAACCACAGTGCTCTTCTGTTTTGAGTCCTATCATGGGTATAAATAGATAGATGATTGATAAGTTGTGAGCCTGACCCATATCATAGCTCCTGAGCTGCAATGATACAGTATGTGCTCACTGGTAACAGCTGGTGGTTTGATTGAGAAGTTCTAAGCTTAGTATTTCAATCAACAGATATAACTAGGATGTGAAATTTAAGTTGGGTTCACAATTAATCAATCAGCCTTTGTTTGACCTGTTAGAGTCGTTTAGTCTGAGAGAGAAATGAATCAGTTTGGAGATCAAAACAAGGTAATGGATGAAGGAATAAGTTGTGTTCTTTCCAAACACGAAAAAGGATAATAATAATAATAATAATAATAATAATCATAATAATCATAATAATAATATAATATGAGCTCTTGTTCTTTAGTTCCACACTGTGAGCACTTCGACTCAGCAGTACATTTTACTGCTGATCCCGACTATGCCGTGTAACTGCAGTATAGTACTTGTACTGTAGAATCGCTCCCTCAGGTCAGACAGTGTGTTGTTTCCTGCAGGCTGGGGGCTAAACAGAGCGTGCCCGGCACATTTGAGTAATCCTGCTTTTAATAACACAGGCTGCTGTGCTTTGAATCACGGGCGGCCATCTTCGCTCAGCCGCTCAGTCTTTAAGGCCTGGCGTTCAGCCGCGGCCTGCTCTGTCCAAACGTCGGCAGGGAAATCATGGCGCTCATTTGCAGGATGTGGCGTCCTCAGCCCTGCGTTAGGCATGCATGGCTGCAGCTAAACAAGCAGAGAGAAAAAGCACTGGAAGGGCTCGTCCAAACCCGCTGAGACCTTTAAACAAATGAGAACCCATCACTATCTAACACTCCGAGTCACAGGAAGTGACAAACGCCGCCATTCAGCACTGGAAATACTTCACAGGATGACAAATCTAAGGGTTCCTGACTGACCTGAAAACCACAAATGCAGTGACGCCTCCAGGCTGTTTTCCAGGCCCGCTTGTCTCTAGAAATGTCCGTCCCATCTGTCCGTCACTCTGGCTCGGAAACCACAAAAGGCCTGAGAGCCGAGCTGCATGCAGGCTCGCCCCTCTGTGTGAAGCAGGCTGAACAAACCTGTCTACTTCCTCCTTCTTTACAAAATGTAAGTGAGGGAAGAAACAAATAACAACAATTGATTATTTTTTTCACAAAAATCCAGAGAATAAGTCGAAAGACTCCAAAAACATTCTGGAAAAATATTTAAACAACAAAACAAAACGTTGATACTTGTAAATCAGATTCTGACCTCCATGTAAATGAGTCCTCAGCTCAGTCCTCAGTTTGTTTCTGCTGAAATCCAAAACACGGAATCAAGAAAGACTCAAGCTCAAATGCTGTTTGTTCAGGATCCAAGACTGTAGAGAAATCTGCATTCATATAAACATTAAGGAGGAGAACCTGGACCTGACCTGACCCCCCCCACCCCTCCCCTCCCCTCCACTCCCTCTCTCTCTCTCCCCCCCCATGTAAATGTGAGGAGCAGGACTGGAACATGGAGGTAATAAAGGCAAAGGTGTTTTCCATACAAGCAATGAGGCGAAACACACACACTCACACACACACGTAATGTCTGCGACTTTGTTTGAATCATTATCTCAAACCAACAAACTGTCTCATGTTTAAACTCGTACTATGATTTTACTTTTCATTTCATTTGTTTTTCATTTACATCTGACTTCAGACAAGCTAAACGCTGCTGTGGCAAGCTCACAACTTATCAGTCAACCCTCTCCTTGTCTCCACCTGTCTCCACCTGTCTCCTCTCCACCCATCTCCTCCTCCTCTCCTCCTCCTCCTCCTCCTCTTCCTCCTCCTCTACCTTCCAGCAGTGTTTGTCTTCATCAACACCTCCTCATGAGAATTCCTCAGACGCTGTTTTCGTTGCGTATTCAAGTTAAATTTAAGCTTGTCGCTCAGGTTGTGTGATTGTCTCCATCAGACCTGCTAATTGTTGCAATATTCAATTTTCCTTTGTCTGGAATGTGATTAGCACCCAGCCGCCATCAATGAAATCATGGATCTTTACACGTTCATCTCAGCGCAAAAAAGCCCTGAATATTCACCAGAGAAGCAGCAGGAAGTTGTTTAAGGCTCACACGTACTTCCTGCAGTCGCCTCAGAATAGAACGGAATTCATGAAATCTAACGCGTTATTGTTCAACATAGAGCCTCCCTCCTGCTGAAACGCTGTGCCTACCGACGAAGACGAGGAGGAGGAGGAGGAGGAGGAGGAGGAGGAAGAGGAGCCCACATCGGGTGTTAAAACGGCTCTGGGGACCGGAGCAACACAACAGAGCCGCCCACCGCCTGCTCACTGCGGGTCCCCTTGTTTTTCTCATTTCCACACTCACATCCATGCAAACGAGCTGCCCCACCCTCCCCCAACCCCCCCCCCCCCCCCTTCCTGGTTTTAACATTAATTATCGCGCTGCTGCCTTGCTCAGTATTTGGTAACAGAGTCGCTGTCGGCGGATGCAGAAATTTACAGGATTTGGCTTTTAATGAGGCGCAGGAGAGCACAGGTGCCCTAACGAGGAAGAGCAGCTCATTTTAATAAAAAGCGTCCCGTTTAAGGGGGGGGGGGGGGGTTCATTAGCAACATGGAGGTAAATGGTGACAGCGAGTTCATACCTTCCACTGCGACGGCGGCCTTTTATTGCATTTTGTGAGACAAATTCCAGCAGTGATGGAGGTTAGAGAGCAGGAAACTCCGCAAACCAGATACCAAACTGCAACAAACTTTACAGTGAAGAAGAAGAAGATCCTGAGGGTTCTACCTGCGGCTCTCAGGAGTCCAAACAACAACCAGAGAAGAAGCAGAGAGACAGAAGGTGTGCGACAAACAAGAGCTTCATTCAGACTGCAGTGGAATCTAGAAGAAAGTTTGTTTATACAAAGAACCTGAAGCCATCATTTACAGAGATGAAGTTCAAATGATGTCACAGGCTCGGAAATTATCAATCAACATCTGTTTCAGATGAAGCAGTTTGTTTCCCAGCAGACCTTAAACGCAGCGGCCTCGCCTGTACCGACTTGTATCTTCAGACAGGAAATGATTGACAGACGACCGTCCCACCACTACCGCCCGCGTCACGCCCGACTCGCCCGCCTCGCCGTGGGGAAGACAGAGACGGATACCACAGAGGAAGCTGTCCAATCATGTTGGCCCTCAGGGGCCACAGTCAGCTTTCACTCGCCCATTATCTGTCTGTCAGCGGGCGAATAAATCACACGGGGGGAGACAGAGAGACAGACAGACAGAGAGAGAGACTGAGAGAGAGGGAGAGAGAGAGAGAGAGACAGAGAGAGAGAATGAATGAGAGCGAGAGACAGAGAGAGAGACTGAGAGAGAGACAGAGAGAGAGACTGAGTGAGAGAGAGACTGAGAGAGAGACAGAGAGAGAGACTGAGTGAGAGATAGACTGAGAGAGAGACAGCGAGAGAGAGACTGAGTGAGAGATAGACTGAGAGAGAGACAGCGAGAGAGAGACTGAGTGAGAAAGAGACAGAGAGAGACAGAAAGAGAGAGACTCCTTCTCCCTCTGTCTGTCTCTGTCTCTCTGTCTCTGATTGACAGCTGGTCTCTTTCACTCTGCAAACAAACAGAGTTGTAAACAAATGTTGCGTGTTGTAATGTTTGAACATGCAACATTCTGTAATTATTAATGTTTTCATGTCGCGCTGCAGAACAGAACAAACAGGTTCTGTGTGTGTGTGTGTGTGTGTTGTATGTTATTATAGTAGTAAAAGGTGTTTTTATTGTTAGTAGTATTAATAAAACAATAAAACCCCAAACTCAACTCAAATACAAAGAGAAAATATTTTGGGTGAAGCATAATAAAGTTAATAAAGTGTTCTTGTGTTTGATCACAGAAACATGAGCTCATCACAAGGGAACCACATTTAATTTGTTTGTTTGTGTCATTAAAGGTTATTAAATAGATTTATGGCGATGATGATGAAGATGACGAAGATCTGCTGTCATGTTTACAAAGGATTTGTGGTCAAACTGAAGCTCGGTGTTTAATGAGGGATTAATGCTCGCTGTGGTTTCAGACAGACTTTAGCATCCTTTGTTATCGCACATACACCACACACACATACACCACACACACACATACACCACACACACACACACACACCACACACACAGGCACACTCACTCTTTCTCTCTGTGCGTGTGTGTGTTTCTTTCCTCACAGTTTTGGTTATTTGCAGGTTTGACTGTGTTGAATTAATTATCGCTTTGATTTGTCATCGTTGCTTCCTCAACACAAACAATCAGACGAGTTCACTAATAATATGGAAGTTTGATACGTTGTTATCTAAACATTTATTCATCTGTTCTGTGTTTGTAAACCAGCATCTGCACTCTGTGTGTGTGTGTGTCTTTGTGTGTGTGTGTTCCCATGAGAGGAAATAACAAATATTATAATGTTAAAAATCTATAAAACACATCCGAGTCTGATACTACAGGGCTCACAACTTATCAATCAACCCTTTTCAGAAATGTAACAGAAAGGGTAAGTTGACGGGATTGATCTTTACGCTACGGACTGAATGCGTATTGAAGCGTGATTATAACTTTATGAGTGTGTGTGCGTGTGCGTGTGTGTGTGTGTGTGAATTAAAGCTTCATCATCATCATCCTGTCTGGTTTGCTCAGATTTCCTCGTCGCATGTTTCACCTTCAATCTCCTGCTTTTGAAATCACAATTTAACAAAAACATCAAAACATTCATGATCCTATCTGTAGAGTTTGTTGTGTCATTGCAGACACCAGCAGGACTGAACGTTCCATTCCAGTGTTTTGAGGGACTTAGTCAGTGTCAATCAAGCTTTTCCTCATAAAGTCACAGTGACTTGTTGAGCTGCAGTCAAAGCAGCAAAATTAATTTACTCCTTCATTCCTGAATTTATTCCTGAGACAAAAGAGCCAACAGGAGTTCACAATCTTACTACTTGTGTGTCCTTGCTAAAGGGCAACGGCAGGAGCAATGAGCCCAGCACACGTTTTCAATGGAGGGGAACCCCAGGGAGGCACAGCATGGGAACTCCAAACAGGAAGGAGCAAGGCAGACACGGGATTGAAACCCAGGACCTTCTCACAGTGAGGTCGCCGTGCTAAACGCTGTGCCTTGATTGACACAGAGGAGGAAATCGTTTCTGAGGAAAATTAAGCAACAAAAGGGAACAGTAATCTAAACGTTGATGTGTTTTGTGGGTAATTGGCTGTAATTACTGTGATGATGGGGGAGCCGCTCAGCATCATTACGCTTAATTAAAGCTCCTTCAGTGATTCATAAAAACATCACTTAACCCTCTCCACCCCGCTGCCTCTCAGCCAATCAGAGCGCTGCGCCCAGGTGGCATGGAGGAAGCGCCGTGGGTGTGTGGTGGCCCCCGGGTGCTGACTCAGGATCAGGTCTGAGGCCGACACCCCACACCGCACGGAGGCGTGACGCTGATCTGAGCGCGGCTGGCAGACCGTGAGCTCCGTCCGAACCTGCTCATCCAGTCTATAAAGTTAAACGCTGCAGTGTGAACCTGTCATTAGTCTGTCGTGCCGGCCGTGAATCAAAACCAGCAGCCCGGTTGTTATGGCAACGTCACAGGCTCCTAAACTTTACCGAGGCTACAAATCAGCGTAGCCGCGTGAGACGAGAGGCGTTTGAAGGCTGAGTGATTGAGAGCTTCAGCCTCAGTCACATCACTAACCTGCAGGTCACAGCTGCTTCCTGTCCTGTTTCTAAGGGCAGTGGTGGTGGGCGGAGCCACGGGATTGGCCATTAGCATCTGTGACTGTAGCTTTAAGTGTTTGGGGGTGATGAAGGCTCAGGTGGGTGGTCTTCCTCACTCACATGATTGTTTTATTGCCGCTGCAGTCGCACGCTCTGCATGCAGCGACGTGACTCAACCACTGTTACAATCACCAAGAATCATTTAGAATCTACAAAAGAATTCTTAATTTAAAACAAACTCAGATTTGATTTGTTTTGGAAAATTTCAGTTTTTTACTTTTGGCTCTGTTTTTATTTATTTAGTTAAATTTTGAGCTTTTACAAAGAACAGAAGAAGAAAAACGCTACACGGTGTGTGTGTGTGTGTGTGTTGGCTGACAGTGTTGGGACTTGACAGAGGGAAGTCCCCCCCCCCCCCCCACCCTCCCCCCAGTGAGAGTAATAATTAATTTATTTTTTGGGAATTGCTCCAATTTATTGTGTTATAACTGAAGTACAAAGTGTAAACAGTCTTTATAAGTGAAAGTCCTGAATGTAAAACTAGTAGAAGTAAACAAATAAGCAGTATAATATTCACTCCAACATTCAATGCTAAAGCACTCATTAGGAACGTTTAGAGTGTCACACACACACACACACACACACACACACACACACACACACACAGTTGGCTGATTGGGTCAAAACAAGCGGCTTCAGTAAACAGCTGAATCAGGTCTCAACCTCCGTCCGTCTGAACTTTGTGCTTTAATTTGACTTTTAATGACTTAAATTTACCTCCTCAGGAGCCACACACACACACACGCACACACACACACACACACACACACACACACACAGACAGCAGGGTTTTGTTTTGTTCTTCAGCTTCATTAAACTCACCTTTGAACTTATTCATGACAAACACACGAACACGGCTAGAAACAGGAGCTGCTTGGCGGAGGTCAGAGGTTGTGTAAAAATAAACATAATACACAACAACACCAGGTTATATATACTATGACATCATCAAAGGGGGAGACACCGTGTGCACAGAACAGAAGTGCTATCTGACCTCTGTGACCCTGGACCTCTGTGACCCTGTGTGTCCCATGATGCTCTGCTGAGTGACTTTGTGAAGTTGTTGCACGCTGCTCTAAGTCAGTAGAAGAAGAAAGGATGAAGACTCATTCCCTCACCCGTGGTGTCGGAGGCACTTGTAGATGAAGATGAGATTGTTTGTTTCCGTGCACCTACGAGCTTCCCGCCATCTGGTCTCCATCTCTGAAACGTTTCCATGGCAACAACAGCAACCAGGCAGGTAAGACATACTGAGTATCGTTTTCATGTTGCAGCGATATCAAGCATATCTGTTACCACGGCCGCAAACAGGAAGTAGGTACAGCAGACAGGATGTGCAGTGACACAGTGACTGTACCTGTGTTACCATGGCACTGGAGTACCTGAAGTAACTGGAGGCATCCTAGCTGTCAGATGAGGGACTGCAGTCAGAGTCTCTGTACTGTAGAAGAAAAGTTCAGCAGATTCACACCAGAAGCAAACTTTATTCTCTTGAATTTTTAATGATGTTTCCAAATCCAAACACAGGAAGTAGAAAGCTCGAGTTTTGTCCCTTTGGAGGAAATGAGTCGTACACGCAGTGCATCAATGCAAAGGATGAAAAAATAGATCTAAGAAGTGCTACATTAGAGATGATGAGGTAAAAGCTGTAAAAAACACAAACAGATGCATAGAATACTTTAAAATCATCATTTACATAAATACCTACATTTATCCAAAACACAAAACTACCAGCAGGGGGCAGACTGACGCCCTCACACACTGCTCCAGGATCAGCTGACTCCTGACTTTGCCTCAGTGCCTCTGAGCAAGACAAGCTATGGTGTACAGGAAATGATCCCCAACAAGAACACAAAAACAAACGGCAGGATCACGTTAGCCACGTTAGCAGCTAACACCAGCTAACACCAGCTAACACCAGCTAACCAGTTTGGATGAATCCCAATCAACATTGCTGATGAAACCATAACAAACTGCATAAATGACCTTTGACCTCGCCTGCATATCAGGTGACCACATGCACGGTCCTCACTCAGAGGTTGAGAAACGTTGCTGTAAATGTTATCATCCCGTTTTCATGTGGGGTTCAAAGAGAAACAGTCCTTCAGAATAAAAGCTCCTCCCACAAAAAGTGACAGATTTACTTGTTTACCAATCGATAAATCAATCGATCAAAGTTAGACGTCACCAGCTCTACTTTCACTTCCTTTAACATTTTCTCCTTTACATTCACACAGTTTGAAAATATTTTGGTGACGTAAACTTTGTGTTCATGACGTTTAGCCCAACACAAACAGGAAACAGGACATTCTGACCCACAGAGATGATGTCATCGTCTATTGAAACAGGAAGTGTCAGCGTTCCTCCAACTCCTGAACTCTTTAAATAAAAAAAGTTTTTAAGTTTTGGTGAATAAATTACAGAGCAGGAAAGTGAGAGTTAATAATTAACCCCAGGTCCATAAGAGTCGACTTCCTGTTTGGACTGCAGCTGGTTTCCTGTCGTGTTTGCTGTGACGTCAGAGTTCCGTCACCATTTGGTTTGGCTCGTCTGCGTCCTGTGAGCGCGCTCGTCATCCGTCGTCCCACACAGAGGCGCTGTTTGCTCAGCTCCTCAGTGTTCATCGTCCAATCAGTGACAGCGTGTGCTCAATGAAGAGCCAAAGGGGGCGTGTCTGTCCAGGGGGCGGGGCTCTGTCCTCAGTCATCGGGAAATAAAAACGTCCTTGTGTGTGTGTGTGTGTGTGTGTGCGCGTGTAGGTGCACTTGAGTGTGTCTAGTCCTCGGAGATGACGTCGATGTCATCATGGGAGGTGGGCTGCTGCGTCGCCGCCCTCCAGCGGCTCACATGCTGGCTGCCCTTCCTCTTCTGCTGAGCTTCTGGAGACTCTTCCTCCAGCTTCTGACGCTTGTGCTTCGTCCTGCGATTCTGAAACCAAACCTTCACCTGGGGGGAGGGGGGGGGGGGGGGGGGGGGGAATGAAATTATTATTATTACTGTAGATCAGCACCAGTGTGTGTGCGTGTGTGTGTGTGTGTGTGTGTGTGTGTGTTGTGACTGCTGTAAGTCCGTATTACTACACAGTATTAGCAGTGCAGGCAGTAATAAATACTGCCCATAAATCAGTCAAATGCATTATAAAGCTTTTGAGTGACGGCGTGTAAAACACGTATGTGACACACAGTCTGTTGGAACACGTTGACACACGGCTCAGATTGCACAATCTGTCAGATCGACAGGATGTGGCGAGATGCTTTCAGTGCCGACGGCTCTGCCAGCCTCCTGCTGCTGGAATGGAGACTTCAGAAGAACAATAATAACACTAAACTCTGAGCTGTAACTGTAACTGTAGAAACAGAGCTTCACAGAGTGGCAGAGCAGCAAACAGAGCTGCAGGTCTGCTCTGCTCTGGACCAGGCTGCTAGACACCAGCAGAGCTTCACCAGTACAGGTCAAAGGTCACATGGACACAAACACCTTAAGGAAACTTCCTGTAAACACATCTGAGCTGAGGTTTGGGCTCTGATGTGAGTTTGGATAGTTTGAGTCTCAGACGGACCGAACCATCGTCACGGTGACTGTTGGCTCTCCTGAGAGAAACCTGGTATTACAGAGATGCTGAGTGGCAGGAGGTTGGATAGGGATGGTTTTCCGAGCGTCTCCTCTTCTTCCTCTATCTAAAGTTGGAGCTGTGATCAGAGCCTGAGTGACGGATCGCTCGCTGCCTTATTCGCTTGTGAAATGAGCTCGTAAATGAATCACTAGGTTTCACAGGCGTC
>NW_027467108.1:87500-90000 GCF_046128005.1 Genypterus blacodes
CAAGTCTGAACCTGTCAGAGTGTGTGTGTGTGTGTGTGTGTGTGTGTGTGTGTGTGTGTGTGTGTGTGTGTGTGTGTGTGTGTGTGTTTGTGTCTGTCTGTCTGTGTTGAAAGTAGGAAAGTGAGGGTGAGGAGGAATGATGAAGTGATGAAGAGTAGAGTTCTTTGTTAATTTTAAAAATAACATTTAAATCTCCTCTCTTATCTTCATGGCCTTTTTATCCCAAAAACATAAAAAGTATCTTTAAAAAATAACATCTGAGCTGAGGGTCAAAGGTCGTGTTTTTAACCCCCACAGTCGGGCAGAGGAGGAGGAGGATGAGGAAGGTTCAGTCTCACCTGCAGCTGGTCACAGCTCTGACACTTCCTTTCCTCCTTCCTTCCTTTCCTGCTTCCTTCCTTCCTTCCTTTCCTCCCTCCTGTCTTTGTTTTGCTTCTCGGCTTCACCAGGAAAAGTGAAGTTGCAACTATTAAATAAACTTAACAAAAAAAAATAATAATAACAATAATAATGTTTTCAATTCTGAGCATAAAGGAAATAAAAAGGAATTTAAAGAAAATGAATAAACCAAATGAAGTGAAGGATTAAATAAAGGTGCTGCAGTGTTTCTTTGTTTCAACTCGGACTGAAACTTTCCAACTGCTTCAGGTTTTCTGCTCTGGGAAATCTTCTTAACATAACTCAGCAGAGAGAAATCTAAACATGTGAACGTTTCAATGTTTAACATGAATCTGTCTCACCACTGACAGATCAGATACGAAACACACACTGCTCACACACTTTGAAGTTTGTTAGTGTGGAGAAACTGCAGGACATCCAAATGTCAAACAGCCAGAGGAACTCTCATTCATTCATGTTTGTGACGGCGGAGCAGGAACTTTGTGATCAAACACTCATGACTCTGTTAATAAACAGAAATATGATCATTAACATTTAATAGCGCATTTTTTTTAATAGCTTTTATTTATTTTTTGTTTATCTTATTTATGTGTGTATTCAAATCTGCATTTTCTGTATTTGTGTGTTTATTTTATTATTTTATCAGTGATTTCGTTTGTTCCTGTTCCTGTAATTATTATTATCTGTATATGTTTTATACATTTATTAAGCATTTTTATGCAGCGAGTTTTAATTTCCTATTTTATAATAATTTTTTTAAACAACTCTACTTTTTAATTTGAACGGCAACTTTTATTTTCATTCATTTTATTTTGTATTTCTTTGTTTTATTAACGGTCCTGTTTAGAAATAATCAACCGACATCAAATCTTCCGGTTCATTTTGAATTATGACGAAAAATAGAAGCCAACAGAGGAAAAATTATTAGGATTTTCGAGAAAAAGTTTAGACTGAAAAAACATTTTCACGCTGCGGCTGTAATTCAAACTAAACACTAATAGACGCAAAACCGCTCGGGCAGTTTGTTCATTTTCATATATTATTATTATAATTTTAATTATTATTATTTAACACATAAAGTCCCTCAGAAAGCCGCGCGCCTTAAAGCTCTAAACGCTCTTTAATGAAACTAAATGTTTCACTTCAAATAATTTTGTTATTTTTTTATCTTGTAAAAAGTTTCTTAGAGAAAGCTGCTGAAGTCTCGCGGGGTCACGCGCCTGAATGAACGTGAAAAAAATACGATCAAATTAAATTAAAAACGGTTTTTGGTGTTTTCTTTAAATTATTATGGAGCTGAAACGAAATGAAACGATGGACTCAGAAGTCTTAATGAAGAAAATCCATCAAATATCTAAAAAAAAAAGTCAAACATGTCAGAAAACCAAGAAAACGACAAATCGGAAGCAAAGAGTTTAAGAGTTAAAGCAGAAAGAATCAAAGAAACAAAGAGACACGCGTTACTAACGGAATGATCCTTAACTCTTCATCAGCAGTGAGGAAGAGGGAGCAAGTGACAAAGGGGGAGAAGGAGAGAGAGAGAGAGAGAGAGAGAGAGACACACACAATCACACACACACAACTAACATGACAGAGAGCAGCACATAAGTGAGTGTGTGTAATAATGTGTAATAATGTAGGACACGGAGGGAATCTGCAGGAATGTTGCTGTGGCCTCACACACACACACACACACACACACACACACACACACACACACACACACACACACACACACACACACACACACACACAGTGCACTTCTAAAGAGAATCAGACACATGAACAAATATGAATCGTATCAGAAATAAAGCGCACATTGTGACCTCACTCTGACCTTTGACCCTCTACACTGTGAATCATTTTCATCTTAAAAACACAATTTCATAAAATACCAAATAATCGATATAAATATTTCTGTGTAAATCAGTGAAAAGGTTTAAAATCTGCAGAAAATAACAGAATCCTAAATGTGAAGACAGCAGGAACACACAGACTGCTTTAACACAGCAGCCTCATGGTTTAACATGGATTAGTTTGATTACAGATCAGAGGTGAATAATGACGTCACCTATAACACTATTATACAAATAATACTAAT
>NW_027467108.1:95000-125000 GCF_046128005.1 Genypterus blacodes
TTATCTATGAAGCATCGTCCTATTTTTGTAACCAACACTGAGCATTTCATTAAAATCTAAAAATAACTTAATAAATAAAGAAATCACTGATATTTAGTCAGTTTAAGTAGGAAAGAAATCACTTTATTTGTGTAGCAGCAGCAGAGAGCTCTGACACCCAAACCAAACAGGAGGCAGTTAAGAGTCAAACACGTGACATTACAGGTAAATAGAGAGGAATACAAACAAGAGCTCAAACTTTTCTCCAGGTGCTCTTTAGTCCAGCTGTGTCACCACAGAAACCTCCTCCATCATTGATCTGCTTCCAGCACAGCTTTGCTCCCTGAAAGTGAAGAGAGCTAATGTTTACCAAAACAAAAACTAATAACCTTGTTGATTTTAATTAACTTGTTCCATTTCCATGTTAGCATTAGCTCAACACTAGCTAGCTCCTCCCATTAGAAACAACGGGCCGAGGCGACACAACAAGCTAACAGGCTAATACAGGAAAACAACCTGTGTGCAAACATGTAAACATAAACATTCATACAGCTCACACACCAACTGCGCCATATCAGGTAACTGTTTATAATGACATGAACCTACAGACTCCACAGCAGCTGGAGTAACTTACGTTTGAATGTCTTGTCTGTCCCTCCGCCATTATGGGTCAAACAGATTCACCAGAGGGTCCGCCGCAGTGCATTGTGGGATTGCCTTCATCCGTAGGTCACCATGTTTACGTTAAGTTCCATCAAAACATCTGAGCAAACTGAAGCTCAGCGGCGACACGGTGACTGAGTTAGGGATGTTTAAAGGTCCATTTTATTTATCTTAAGTCTTTAAATGACACTAAATGGTTTCCTGAAAGCATATTTACCAATGTGTGGGTTAAGATGTCAAATTAAGGAAGCTCACAGAACATCAGAACATCCAGAACAGCGCACACACACACACACACACACACACACACACACACACACACACACACACACACACACACACACACACACACACACACACACACACACACACACACACACACACACACACACACACACACACACACACACACACACACACACACACACACACACACACACACACACACACACACACACACACACAGCTCCTATGACCCGAGGTAGTATCAGTACCTTGGTGCTGCTGGAGCGGCACTTACCGTAATGACGCGTCGCTTGTGCGCAGCGTGTCGGTTGAATAACGCGCAGTCTCAAACGTCGGTCGTGACACTGGAGTGTATTTACGTGTAGGACCATCAGAGACAACTACACACTCTTATACTGATTCATAACCTGCATGCAAACACTGAGATGGTTCAGAGCTGCGTTCACCTCACAGCTGACGGAGACGTGACGCTCAAACTGCGCGCCTTTTCCGGTACATCACCTGCTCTCTGATTACAGGCTCACCTATATCAACTCTGCATGCTCCACACACCGCCTACTGGGCAACTAGGAAACTGCAAGGGAACACATAATTTCATGCACGCACGCACGCACGCACGCACGCACGCACACACGCACGCACACACACACACACACACACACACGGTGTGGTCATTGTTTACAGTTTGTCCCAGTTGCTAAGACACATTTCTGAAAGCATTCTCCCATATTCTGGAAACTTTCAAAAACAAAAACAAATCTTCAATCTACATCCACAAAACCCCTGATTCTTCTGCCTGAACACTGTTTCATCTATGCGGAAATTCTAAAAATGCTCTCAGCTCAAACACACGTCCACACACAGGATGTAAGGAGGGAAAAGTGTCAGCAGCAGCGTTCACTCACTCAAACACGCTCACTAACATTCCTGGGGACACTTCTGTTTTTCTGGGTCAGACATTCAACACACCAGTGCCACTTGTGTACATCAGGTGTGAACAAGTCGAGGGTAAACGCTGTAGTTGTTTTTAACTTCTGCCGCCTGTTTAACATCCTGCATCAGTGTGTGATCTGCTGTACGAACGAGATGTGTTTAGAGTTTTACAATAAGAGTGGATGAGATTCAGTCATGGTTCCTGAAACAAGAAAAACAAACAAATGTTGGGTATTGTTTTGAAACCTTGAGCCTAAAATAGCAGGGAAAAATTGGAAATAAGTTTATTCTTCAATGTAAAACTTTTGAAAAGTCAAAAAGTCTTTTGCAGGTTTGATGTTTTACTCCAACTTCAGTTTTCCAGCCAACACAGAATAAAGTGAGATTAACCCTGAGGCATTATTTGAAATTTTTATTTCAGCGACAAAAACAAACTGCAGAAAAACATCAGATATGTTTTTAATAAGTAAAATGTTTTCATAAACAAACTCAGTAACATACTGAACAAAGTGCGGACGTGCTTAAAGAGAAATGAAATGATGTGAAAGTGATTGATTATTGATTTTCTATTGATCCATCAGCCAAAACACTGAAGACAAATCAAATTATTTCAATGCTTTCTGTGTCTAAACAACAGCGAGAGGAAAAACGTAATTCATGGCTTGGAAAAACAACAGAAAATCAATAATCGATCAATTACAAATCAACTTAAGCCGATTCCAGCTGTAAGCTCAACAATAACATGTTCGAAAAAAATTCTGGAAAGAATAAATGATTAATTGAAAAAAAGAAAAAAACAAAGATTATAATTAAGATAATCATTTGTTTCAACTGTACAAAATCACAAAATAAATGAGAAATAAAAATAGAAAATGACTCAAACAAGCAGTCGATAACAAACGAAGCGTGTCAGGTTAACGTTCTAATCTTTCAACTTTTGTCAGTCTGGAATTTCCTGAAAACCCTGAACGCAACAAGATTTATCTCCTGAACTTTCCAATGTTAAAACATCGGAGATACTCTTGGTTCTACAGTTTAAAATGAGGAGGACCCCATAAAGGAGCCCTGAGGAACTCCTGACTGTCTGCTGTGACCTTTGGGTTTCTGTCCAATCAGAACGCTGCATCGGTCTTTCACATGGTGGTTGTCAGTTTGAATCTTTTGGAGGTAAAGATAATCTGTTATCAGTGAACAGACTGAGGGACAGGAAACAGGAAGTGGACAGCTGGACTGGAGTGTAACTGGACAGGTATCAGGCAGCTCTGATCACTGTCCCTGTTACTAAGCAAACACCGAACAAACAAAACTAAAAACACTGCCTGCTTTTGTTCATGTTCAACTTTTCCACAATTTTTATAGTTCACAGGTCCATTGGGAAGCCCCGCCCCTCTCCCTCTGATTGGACAGATAATGTAGGTGAAACCAGGTGGCACAGATGCTTAAACACATTCAGTCTGTCAGAAGATAAAACAGGAAGTTCATTATCTGTGGTTGAAGGTTTCCACACAGACGTCTCCAGCTTCAGTCCAGGGTTCAGGGACTCCTGGAGGTCTGCCTTGGTTGTGGATCCAGGTTTTGTTTTTGTGTTTAGTGGTTACGTTGTTGTTCACAGTGGTCACCTGGAGGCTCGCGGTGATGTTGAGGTAAACAGGAAGTGTGTAGTGTGATGTGTGGACATGTTTCCTCGCTGTGTCGACACTCACTGACTGTTAAACTGCTCCGTGAACCCTCAGTGGTGCGGTGGGACAGGAAGTACCGTCGGATTGGAGCGATCCGTGCCAATCATCACGGCGTGATCTCCGGCACCATAGCAGTCATGTGAATGGACGGACACGAGTCCCTGTGCCTCAGTTTGAACACCAGCTGCTCTTTTTCCTGAGAGAGCTTCTGATTTACGACCACCTGTCGCTCCAGCGCCCCCTTCAGGTCCTGCTGCTCCTTTGACAACTGCCTGTGAACGCAGAGGGAAAAGGATCAGGTCATACCTCCGCCAAGACCGCACAGACCCTTGAGGTACACAGTGAGGGCGGAGCTCTGACAGGGAAGCTGCACCTTCCTGCTTCACTTACTGAATGAGACTCTGGCAGTTTTCGATGCGAACTCTCAGGTCCTCGTTTTGCTGCAGGATGTGGACGATCTGGTCCTCCAAAGACAGATTCTTCTCCACCTGAGGACCCAACAGAGACTCTGAACAAACCTCAAACTACAGGAGAACCAACAGAACCTCTGGAGGAACCTGGTGTGTAATCTGCTTCATCATGGTGTCGACCTGCTTCAGCTAAAGGACAACGGTTCAGACTCTGGGAGCAGAACCTGATGTGGGAACCATCATCAGGGTTGTTTGACTTCCTGCTATTGGTTCAGGGCCACAACCCAGGTGTGGATTTGAACCAGCAACTTATGAGTCCACCTACCAGTGCCTCCATCTGCTGCAGCTTCCTGCTCTGCTCCTGCACGCGCTCGCTCTTCATCTCAATGACGAACAACAGAGACTCCTGCTCAGACTCCCAGAATGCACCAGGGCTGCCGTGGGCCTGAGGACGGGGCAGAGACACAGAGTTCATGCGTCCTGTCTCCCTCTCTGACACACACACACACACACACACACACACACACACACACACACACACACACACACACACACACACACACACACACACACACACACACACACACACACACACACACACACCTGGATGTTCCTCTGCAGGTCTTTCTTAAACGTCGACTGATCCACTCGTCTCTTCAGCTCGTTATAAACCTGCAGCTCTCCACTCAGCTCGCTCAGCTTCTCCTATACACACACACACACACACACACACGTTAACATCACATGATCATGTTTACACACTGACATCTCGCTCCTCATGTCCGTCAGCTGATCGTATTGATCGTGGCTCAGTGAGCACACAGAGATCCTGGATCAATGAAGCCAGCCTTTGTGGTTGAAGGACTGAAATATGTGTGTGAACGTGATCAGGATGAGCAGATCAGCCTCAGGATGTAGAGACACTGAGCCTGACTGATCCTGACTGCTTTACCTTCAGGACTTTCTCAGCAGCCTGGAACGTTTCTGTCTGTTGATTCTGTTCATGCTCGTGCTTCAGCTGCAACTCTGTAGGAACACACACACACACGCACACACACACACACACTTCCGGTTTAACACATTAAAGGTGAAGAGCATCATAATTGTAAACAATCCCAGTGACTGCTTTGATTCTTTCTCCTGTATGAACTTGAGGCGTGTGGAGCTCGTCCACGCCCCCTGCAGTCAGGAGGTTTGTTACCTTTGACCTTTGCTTCGTGCTCCTCAGAGACTCTCTGACTTCTCTGTTCATGCAGGACGTTCAGCTCAGCAGTCGTCTCACATTTCACCTGCAAATCACAACCACATGACCCCAGATTAGACCGGATCAGACCGGACCATCAGGTCTGTGATAGTCCAGTTCTTCAGAGCCGGCACGCTGCCCTATGACATCATCTCACCTTCTCCAGGATGTTGAGCACCAGGGCGCACACCTCCTCGTTGGCGTGGTCTCTCAGAAGCTCCGCCCTCTCGCTGGCCGACAGCGCTTCCTTGAGGATCCTGAGCTGCCACTCAAACCTCTCCAGCTGTTTCTCCAGACAGACGTCCGGCTCGGCCGACGTGCGAAGACCTGAGTCACCAAAACCAGAACCCAGATTACAACCACAGACATCCTGATTGATTATTGATTGAGTTGGCTCCTCCCCTCTCCAGCTGTCTGAGACGAGCTGCATGTTCTCCTCTTCCTCATCAGAGGAAGTGACAAACTTATCCATCCACACTCAGCAGCTGAACTTTGTCCACTTTGTATCTATTTGGCTGTTTTGTAAATGTAAACAACCTGGACTGTAGCTTCACTGTTCTACTGGAGAAGAGACGAGCAGAACCAGCAGAACCTGCACAGGTCAGGTGTGTGTGTGTATGTGTGTGTTTAGGGTGTGCTTTACGTTCACACCTCCATCTGTGCAGCTGTTAGAGATGACATCAGTGCACACGTACGAGCGATCCTGTCTTTGTTGTCAGAATCCAGGTGGGAGAGCAGAGAGTCGGAGTGTTCACACGCAGAAACACTTTGCTTTGCTCTGATGATTGATGTGCTGATTGTGGTGGATTAATGTTTTGTTTGTTATTTGTTTACATATGAACTTTGAGATCAGTTTGTCTCTAAACGTCCAACAACAACACCAACACCACCCACAGACGTGAGCACAGAGCCACATCTGATCCACAGCACAGCTCAGGTCCTTACAGCTTCAGGCAGCATTCCCAGTGTGCTGCACATTGACCTCTGACCTTTACAGTGTGAACACGTTTACATGAGACCTGAAGCCTCTGTTGCTAGGTGACACCCAGCTGTCAAAAGCAGTAAACAAAGAGCTCATAAACGCCTTAACAACAGCGTGTCAAAGACCTTTAGCCTTAAATCAAGAGACTCGTCTGTGCTATGGAGCTGAAGCTGCATGATGATGACAAACGTGTGTGTGTGTGTGTGTGTGAGAGTGTGTGTGTGTGAGAGTGTGTGTTAGATCTATTTTAAGATGAAACCAAAGAAGATAGGACGCTTACATCTATTTGATCCTTCTCACTTTGTTGTTCTCTTAATATGAATATAAATAAAGTTTCCCTCCATGCTGAGAGAACAGAACGTTACAGTGACATCATTCAGAATGGAACAGGTAAGGAAAACATTTAAAGTATTTATAATGATAGAGAATATAATGGAGGAGAGCAGACATGCTGTCGACTGAACGCACGCACGCACGCACACACACACACACACACACACACACACACACACACACACACACACACACACACACACACACACACACACACACACACACACACACACACACACACACACACACACACACACACACACACACACACACACACACACACACACACACACACACACACACACACACACACACACACACAAACTGATTCTCTGTAATTTACTGTCAAACGGTCGATTACATCATAAACGTGTAGAAACACGCAAACACTAAATCAAACACACACCAAACCTGCCTGTCTGTCTGTCTGTCTCCGTGTCTGTCTGTCTCTCTCCCTGCTTGCTTGTCTGTCTGTCTTCTGGTTGGGTCATGTGTAGGTCAAAGGTCAGACTGTGCTACATTCAGGTCAGACTGTGCTCTGTGCTACATTCTTGCCCCTCACACTCTGAATGAATGAACTCATTGAATGGAGCGATGTGATTGGTTGATTGGCTTCATGAGTTTGTGTCGTCCGTGAGGTCAAAGCTGCAGAGTGAAGACGATCACACACACAAACACACACACACAGACTGACTGACGGATCCACTGGTTATTGATCCACCTGTTCTTTGTGTTTGCAGCAGCGTGATGTCTGCTTCCTGTTTGCTCATAAAGAGAAGGAAACACAAACCAGCGCCGAGTTGAGCCCCCGCAAAAATGAGTCAGTGAAGTCAACATCTGAAACCGATTCATCTGGCAGAATGAATCACTGAAGTACGACAACAACCTGACACTAATCTCATGATTATCAGTAATTAGTATCTGTCTGATGTCTTGCTGATAAAATCTATCATGAAACTATGTGACATCATTTACAGCCAATCAGAGGACAGAACAAAGACACAGGAAATGAGAAAGAGTGGGAGAATGTTCTCACACACACACACACACACACACACACACACACACACACACACACACACACACACACACACACACACACACACACACACACACACACACACACACACACACACACACACACACACACACACACACACACTCTCTCTCACCTTCATCTTTGCGGTTCCTTTCTGCCTTCTTGTTTTTCTTCTGTGAACAGGAAGCAGAAGAAGAAGAAGAGGAAACGTTACTGCAGCTCACATTTACATCAATCTGATTTTGGTTTGATTATGTGAGAATTAATGGATTTATTATCAGGATGTTCACACTGTTGCTCATTGGCCGCATTACAAACAGGGGGCCGGGTCAGTGTGTGTTTAAGGTTCCTGTGAGCTGCAGCCTGTCTGGAGAAGATTTATGTTCCTGTAGGAATCTGTTTGTTTTTCCCTCGAGCTGCCAAACATCTCACTGCTGCTCTCAGGTCTGAGGCCTTCAGGCTTCAGCCTCAATGAAGCAGCTGCTCTTCATTAAAACAGGAAACTCATTCAGATGTGGTTTTGATTAAAGCCTCGTGACGTTTAACAGTCGCTTAATTAACGCTGATGTGGAAAAACAAGAGAAGCAGAAAACAAGAAAACAAGAAAAGAAAAGAGCTTCTACTCCCTGTCTGCATCCTCATCCTCCTCATCCTCACAGCTGGATCAGCTCAGGCTCTAATATTTACTGGTTGCCATGGCATCACACATAAATTTCATGTAGCTGTTTAAAAAGCAGATCACGTGAACGTCTCATGGTTCCATGAACACAACGTGTCTGAGTCACATGACTGGGAGCTTCACCTGAATCCTGCTCTGATCACACTGCACTTCTTGTTCTGACCGGTGACATCATCAGGTGACAGACAAAGACTCGAGAGCGACCAAGAGAACTACACCCGGGACCCCTGGATGCCCCCGGGCCACAGCTTGGTTGCCATGAATGCTGAGCTGCTCCGTCATCTTCTATCAATAACCTGAGAGAGAAAACAGCTGCCGAGCGACGAGCAGAAACTAATGCATGACGGGAGATTAAAGAAAGTAACCATGGTGATTATTACTGCAATACTCTGAAAAACTGCAGAGAAGAAGACGGCCCAGATGATTCTACACACAGAGGAGCTGAGTGGAGTTAGTGTGTGTAACAATGGCGTGATAATGAAGCAGAGTGAAGCAGTGATATGAAGCTGAACTGCAGTAAACTTTGTGTTCTGTTAGGAAGTTACTGCAGTAAAAGAAAAAAGAACATTACAGTGGTAAACATAACAGAGCAGATAATTGAGGTCTAAGAGTCTAAATTCACCGCAGACATTTTACGCGAGAGTTTTGTTAAATTTGAGAAACTTTACAGACGATTTGTGGCGTTCAGGCACCGTGAGAAACAAAGTGTGGCCGATGAGAAACAGATGTGACAAAATGAAGTTCCGCATTTGATTATCAGGCCAATAAAAGTCAAAGCTTAGTGGAGACTTCTCACGTTGTTTAAGTTTAAAGACTTTAGACTGAAGAAGAAAGTTTAAAAGTGAAGGAGCGCGGATTCTCAGCACGTTTTGCTCCCACGGCCGCCGAGAAGCAGCCGGACTCTGCTTGAACTTGTATCAGTTTTCTGCCTCACCTTGCTGTGGGTGCAGCCCATCACTCCTCCTGACTCTCCTCGGACTCCTCCGGACTCCCTGCTCCTGTTTCTGCTCCTCTGTTGACACTTTCAAACACTCCAGATAAACTCTACGCCTCCTCCTCCCCCTCCTCATGTCCGTGAACGCACCGCCCGATGGCCATGGGGGCGGGGCCTCCTGCCGATGCGTTCCATAACTCCTGCAAACTCCGTATCTTTTCTCCAGTGCAGTCACGCCTCATACGATATAACTAAATCAAGACATTGTTTTTTGTTGTTGTTTTTGAAACAAATAAAGAAAATTGATTCCAGCCAAAAAAAAATCAGAATCTATCGAAAAAATGTTTCTCTTTCCTGTGAAAGGTTTTAGAAAGAAAATCTGGCACATCAATAAGTATAAACAATACTGTTATACTTCAGTGCGATTAAAGCGATCTTACAAATTAAACAAGCATTTGATTTGGAATTTGTTGATGGATAATTTTGTAAAACGTCGAACTCTATCAGACATTTGAAATATTTCCGACAGCACTTGAAGGCAGCAGCAGGGCAGACTGTTACATGCGCGGTAAAGACTCTATTGTCCGCTCTAACGGTCACCGTAAAGATGAGAAAAGATGCGCACCGACAAAACCCGAGGCGTTTTTAGTTAGAGGAAATCACTGCAGCTGACTGAGCAGGTTGACTGATTAATTCTGAGCCTGACACAGCAAGCGGGAGATCTGTCAGTCTGAGTCACTTTATAACCGCTAAGTTATATTAAACAACATTTAAATTAACTTTGCAAACAATCACTGCAAGGAAAGCGTGCGAAAAAAATCTTTAGATAAAAAATAGATTACAATTTAATATGCAGTCATGTTGGAACACGTCACACGATGGGACATGTGGTGATGTCATGCAACACGTGAGGCAGCATGTCGAGATAATCAGGAAGATTGAGTCACACAGCATGTTTACGTTCAGTCACACACACACACACACACTGCAGTGTGTTCACTTTCACTTCTAACTGCAAAAGTACACGTGGGTGTTCTCTCTCTCTCTCTCTCTGTATGTATGTATGTATGCAAGTATGTGTGTGTGTATTGTGTGTTTGATGGGAGGAAGCAGCTGTTGTGTGATGGAAAGTTTTTCTGTGGCAGAAAACAACTGCTGCATGTTCACACTAAAAATATACAGATACACATTCCATAACACACATGCAAGCACGTGCACACACACACATAATAAAAAGTGCTGTAATGTCAAGTTAACTTCTTTTAAATTAAAAATATTGTTTATTATCATAAAGCTTTGTTTGTGTGTTGAACACAAACTCTGATCACATTCATCCGTTACAAACAAGCAAACCCAGGCAGCTGACCTGCTGACCTCTGCTGACCTGGCACATCATCATCATCATCTTCATCATCACATTCTAGGACTTCAGGACATAAAAACACGAAATTTCTGATTGACTTTATATTTTCCTTAAACTAAGAAGCTTTTTACAGCCTTGCCTCGTCCTGCAGGTCTGAACACAGACAACCTCATCTTCATCGTCTCAGCTTTACGATGTTACAGTTTCATGGATTCTGAGCACTGAAGCTGTTAAACACATCGTTATGCTTTGATGCTTCCTCTTCCAGTGAATCTGTGATTCAGCCTCAGTGACACAAATCTTAAATAAACATGAATTACTTATCACTTTAAATATTTAAAAATAATTCTGTAACTAATAAACGGTAAAAGGTGAAAACCAAGAGTCGCTGCTTTTCTGTCGTAATGATCCAACATCACAACGCTCAATCACTCAGAGATATGAACTCTACAGGAAATAAGTTGCATCTACACTTTAAATGGAGGAGGAGCAGAAGAAGAAGAAGAATTATTATTATTATTATTATTATTATTATTATTATTATTATTGCACAAACCCAAACGGTCCAAAAGTCTGACCTGGTTTGGTTGGGCTCTACATCCTGGGTCTCTACCACATATTAACTCTGGGTGGCGCCATGGAGTAAAACACCAAAATGTCTTTTGGTTTTGTGAGACTTTGTGGCGGTTCAAGCGTTCAGGAGATCTTTGAATGGAGCCTGATGGAGCCATGCCCTCCACAATAAAAGCTCAAAGTCTCTCCTGGTCACATGTCTGTTCTTCTTCTACTCTCTGTCCTCACGTGTTGTGTGATGTATGTAACTAAACATCTCTCTTCATGTGGAGGAGCTTTAGAGGCTCTAACGTGTTCATGGATCCATCAGGGTCCATCAGAGACCTGCAGACCTGAAGAGAAGCACACACATCTACACACTGAGGAGCAAACAGAGTTCAGAGGTGAAGGAGATGAAGATCATGAAGGTTTGGTCTCTTTACACATGAAGCAGCTTCCTGTGCTGCAGCGCCACCTACATTCTGTTTACGTGTAACATCTCTGTTCTGGGGAGATTTATGGTGTTTGACCAGTTTTAACCACTGTTACCATGACGACACGCTTGCACTGTAGAAACGTCAAACATTTATCTGTTCCCTCTGATCAACCAGTCCATCAGTCTGTTTGGGTCCCAGCTCTGTTCTCTGGGCTCACCTGGTGTGAGAGGAGAGCTGGGAACGTCTCAAACATGGAAACGAAGGAGACTTCAGGATAAACCAGCTGACTCCGCCCCCCGGGCCTCAGACCAGGAGGCACCAGGGCGTCTGGCTCTGGTCGCACTCCAGCTTGGTGTTGATGACGGTGCAGGGGGCGCCGCTGACGCTCAGCTCCTGACGGGACTCCACCTGGTACTGCAGGTTAGAGAGCCCCCCCGCCGGGTCCACCTTGAACTGCTCCTGCAGGGCCAGACAGTGACATCATCAGCATGTGGGGGCGGGGCATGTTAAGGTCGCGTTTCCATCATCATCACATTACGTCGTGTTTCCATGGTTTATTGACTTAAGTCTCTAATACCCTTCACACACACACACACACACACACTTCTAGTTCCATTACAGTTTCCATGGCGACAGCGTTGTGATGGGCGTGGTTACCTGTTTCTGGGACGCCACCCTCTTCTGGTCCCTCTTCCTCCACGCCGGGTCGTGGATGTGCATGAAGGTCTTGTATCCCGTGGTGATGCCGCTCGGCCTGTACAGCTGAGACCACAACCACACACATGTTAGAAAGGGGCGGGGCCTCTTACGTTCACCTGCCTTCATTATCAAATAACCACCCGACTCTTCTTCATGGGTTTTACCTGCAGCTCTGCTTTCCTCAGTCGTCTGTAGAACTCGTCGTCCTCGCGGCCCCACCCCCAGAACCGGTTAGACATGCCGTTACACTGCAGGGGGATCAGAGTTACTGCACGGCCTCACACACACGCACACACACACTCAACGAACCTCAACACTTATTAAGGCGATTAATCAATGTTTTCATCTTCGTGAGTGTGAGTGTGTGTGAGCATGTGTGCGCGTGAGTGTGAGTGTGAGCGTGTGGGTGTGTGAGTGTGTGAGTGTGTGAGCATGTGTGCGTGTGAGTGTGAGTGTGAGCGTGTGGGTGTGTGAGTGTGTGAGTGTGTGAGCATGTGTGCGTGTGTGTATGTGTGTATGTGTGTGTGTGTGAGCATGTGTGCGTGTGTGTGGTCGTGTGAGTGTGTGTGAGCATGTGTGCGTGTGAGTGTGTGTGAGCGTGTGGGTGTGTGGGTGTGTGAGTGTGTGAGTGTGTGAGCATGTGCGTATGTGTGAGCATGTGTGCATGTGTGCATGTGTGCGCGCGTGTGTGTGTGTGTGTGTGTGTGTGTGTGTGTGTGTGTGTGTGTGTGTGTGTGTGTGTGTGTGTGTGTGTGTGTGAGCGTGTGTGAGCGTGTGTACCATGAGGTAATGCTGCTTGGTGAGCAGCAGGATTCCTCCCACGTAGGTCTTGTAGTGGTAGAGCGGGTGCAGCTCGGGCGACGCCACGTGGAACGGCCCGGATGTGGGGAAGCCGTAGTCCAGAGCCTCGTTCAGGGGCAGCAGGTCCACGTCGTGCATGGCCAGGTAGTCCGTGTCGTTCCCGCTCTCCAGGTGGCCGACGTTGATCAGAGACGCTCGGTTAAACCTGCAGACAGAACAGCTGCTGAGCTTCCAGGGGAGATGTGGTGGATGTGTTTGTTTTGCTGATTGACATGGTTTAGTGATGGTTTCTATGGAAACAACAGGGACCCTCCTGACCTGTAGTGATCCACCTGATTGATGATGATGATCTTGTGGCGGATCTTCTTCTTGTTGAGGAAGTTGTGCATGAAGGGAACAAACACCAGCAGCTCCTCAAAGCGTTCCCTGAAGGGGACGATGAGGGCCAGTTTGTGAGGACCCCAGGCCGGGTCGTCCCCCGCAGACGCCTGACTCTCTGCCGGGCAGGGCGAGCGCTGCTGAGCCGCGAGGCGGCGGGCGTCCTCGCTGGAAATTTCCCCCGAACAGCTGAGCTGCAGCCACAGGAGAGAGAGGAAGACGAGCGCGGTGCAGAGGCCGAACAGCTTGTAGACCGTACACCTCCCCCACAGGAACCTGCAAAACAGGAAGTGGATCAGCTCGCTGTGTCCCCGAGGGTGGATTACATAATCCTGGGGTTAACAAGCACGGCAGGTTTCGGTTACACATTTATGAGTGACAGACAGGGGAGGAGAGAAAAGCACACGCAGTCCTGATCATCATCATCATCATCATCTTTATCATGTTCCTGCTCTACAGTTAGTGATCCGTGCCGTGCAGGAGGGCTGGAATCTTTGGGAACGACTCACTTAAATTCCAGTTGTTTCCCAGGCCACAAACCCAAACCGATCAATCTGCTTCATCAGCAAACCACACACAGCTTCACACAGCCCACGGGTTCTCAAACTGTGTGGCCCAGGGACTCCAGCTCTCACACACATTCTGTTACCTGTGTGAGTCCCTGAACCACGGTTTGAGAAACCCTTGTGGAATCAAACCTGTACTCACGTCTTCATTTCACTGTGATGAAGAACTTTGCTGCCTTCACTTCTTAAAAAAGCCAAGACAGAAAGACTGACATCAAATAAAAAGTTAACTAAATAATTGGAAATATTCAATAATTACGTTTGTTTACATTGTGACGACTGTTCACTAATCAGTTACAACACAGCGTCTCCTAGCAATCGTCACACGGTGAGAGAGATTTTTCACTCAGTTCGTCAAGATTACAATCGATTAAAATGTAAACAGACCGTCCTGATCTTCGCCTGCTTCACCTGTGACCTCTGACCTCTGTGTGTTTGTGTCACGTCCACAGAACTGAACTCAGGTGATTAGATTAGATTTAAACTGACGTTAAATTCAGACTGAAATCAACTCAGGCCCTGAAATACATCACAGCAATAAATCAAAGTGTCTCTTGTTTGTTGTCTCACCTTCGGTCCTCTTTGAAGTACAGCACAGGCTTCCTCCTGGATGAATACATCATCTTTGTTTGAGATAAAACCTCCTCACTTACACACTACTCAGATACAATCATTCACTTTTCATCCTCCTCCTGCCGCCTCCTTCTTTTACCTCATTTTCGTGTGTAAACGCTCTGAAAGTCTGCGGGTAACCGGACAAACATTAGAGCCGCGTATCCTCCGTCAAATGTAACTTTTAAAGCTTCTTTAGCGGCAGCTCCAGTGTACTAGCGTAGCTTAGCCTAGCCTAGCTCGTCCTGCTGTACACGTAGCCGAGCCGTCAGTCCGCGGCTCCGCTCCTCTCTGAACCGTCTGCTGTTACTTTGCGTATTTCCACGCGTTACGTTCAGTAAATAAGTGATAAACTGTGGATTTTACAAGATGAGACGTTTAACGGAAAAACCCCGCGCAGAGAAACATTGTAGAGATTAATAAACGGTCGGAGACATCAATCATAAGCCAACGGTACCGAGGTCCGCTTTCAATATGCGTCCGAAACGGAACCGGGGGAGAGAATAAAACGTTCCGACCGAGAGGAAAGTTGGAATGTAGAGAACAGCTCGATATGTCCTCAGGGAGCTGCGACCAAACAGACCTGGATGTGAGAGAGAGAGCTGATGGGAGGAGCAGGGAGCAGAGGGATAGAGTAACAGAGCAGCATCTCTGCTCTGGACAGGAGTCACACCTTTGCTGCTCCTTGCTGCTCTATTTGACCTCCTGCCAGTCTTGATGCGTCATAAATGTTCAGTGTTGAGCACAGAGGCTCCATTTTTGCTCGTTGTCTCGTCTCACTTGTCTCACTCTTGTTTTGAATTACTAAAAAAGTATTTGAATTTTAAAGCCAACTTGGAGGTAGAATACAGTTGAGTTCTGATCACTTTGCTATCCGTAGCTTTTCACTTTAAGTGTTGCAGTTTCATAATTTCATATTTTATTTCTCCTTCTCTCACTTGAATCTATAAGCGTAAGTGTGTGTGTGTGTGTGTTAGTGATGAAATAAGAGTGAGGCTGTCTTTACCCCAAAGGAGACCAAACTTTATTCTGATGCAAACTGATTTGACCACACACACACACACACACGCGCACACGTGCACGCACACACACACACACCAAAGGTTTACAGCTGAAGGATTCTTTGGACCAGGCTGTTAGAATCCAGCAGAACTTCTCCAGTAAAGGTCAAAGGTCACATGGACACAAACACTGACATGAAGAACTAAACATCTGAAGGAACATTCCTGTAAAGACATCTGGGCTGAAGTTTGGACTGTGAGTTTGGTTAGTGTTGGTACTGTGAATGTTCCAGATTGATCCCTGCAGTGACATCATAGGAGCTTCAGGATCAATCAGCTGATCACACGACCTCTGACATCACAAAAGAACATCCAGACAGGCGATGGGTTTTCTTCCTCATTGTTTAATCGCAGCAGTATGAAGTTTATCAAAGTCAGAATTCTTGTAACGAGACAAAACTAATTGAGAGAATCCAATCAAAAATCTGTTGTGCTTCAGTTTATCAATAACCAATAATCACCTTTGTATCAGCGACTTAAAACAAGAGCAGGTCTGATCTCACAGGGCCAGTAACACGTCACACACTCACCAGCAGGTCACAGAGTCGCTCACACACTCCTCTGGGACACAATCACTTCCTGTCTTCACAACATAAACGTAGGATCAAAGTGGTTTGAACGTAAAGAATGCAGCACTTTGGCGTCTCTGATGATGAAGAAACATTTCTGCTCTAATAAATAAAATCAGCTTCTCCCCCGACCGGCCTGCGTGACAAATAATATCAATAATCAATAAGGTGAGGAATCTGATGTGGGGTTCTTTGAGACAAATTGTTCAGGTTTCTCCTCTGCATCCATCTCCATGGCAACCAGCAACTTCCTCTGCCCAACAGCTGCCGCTCAGTACTGCATCCATCAGTAGGCGCACAAACACACACACTCAGTCGCACAAAAACACACACACACACACACACACTCTACACCAGCTTCTTGGCCTCGAAGAAGCTCTTCAGGTGTCTCATCTGCCAGATGCCGATGGCGACCAGGATGAGCGTCTGGACGATAGACCACCAAAGGACCCTCTGGTTGGTGCTCTCACTGGTCTGACGGAAACGCTCCTCACGGTACTGAAGAGGAAACACACAGCAGGGGGCGCTCAACTTCACATCTCTCCACACTTAACTGATATAACTCAGAGCTCAAACCTTCACCAAGGTCGAACATCTAGCATCTCTGTCTACATTTGACCTCTGACCTTGTAAACAGTAGCATAAATGCTCTCTCCACCAGGTGGCGCTGTGACCCTGAGACACACTCACCCTCTGGTAGTTCTGCTCCTTCTGGATCTGGTCCACCTGCTCCACCAGCTGTCTCACTCTCAGCTGAAGCTCAGACAGTTTGTCTTTGGCGGCGATGTCAGCGTAGTTGTTGGCGTGTTCTCCCACCTGGATGTCAAGGTGAACCCTCTGCAGACAGGAAGTCACTCAGTCAAGCCTCTTATATCCCACAACCACCTGTAACTATGGTGACAGACAGGAGAGCAACGGATGTGTGTGTGTGTGTGTGTGTGTGTGTGTATGAGTGTGTCCTGACCAGCATGCCTCCAGCAAACAGGGAGAACTTGGAGGAGTTGGAGTGCAGGCAGATCTGATGTTCTCCTGGTGTGTGTGAGGTGAAGGTGAAGCGTCCCTCTGAGCCGTACTGACGAGACAGAATCACCTGAGGGGACACAGGGACAGACACACAACCAAAGTGAGACACAGGGACAGAGATACAACCTTAGCGAGACACACAGGGACAGAGACACTTCCATAAGGAGACACAGGGACAGACACCACTCACCTTTTCATCAGGATCTTTGACCTCCACAAACATCCCAAGACCCTGAGTGGCAGGAAGATACTCAGCCTTCTGTTTATCATACAGCTGAGTCCTGTAGTTACCTGAAGAGAGAGAGAGAGAGAGAGAGAGAGAGAGAATAATTTATATTTCCTGTTTGCTTCTTTTAAATCTCTTCTCTCATTCATTCCTCTCTGAGCTCTGTCGCTCTAGATGGAGCAGCAGTTTAACTCCACATCCATCATCTCAGCCGAGTTTGATGACATCACCAGGTTGAACAGGTGTCCCTAATAAAGTGGAGACGCGGTGTACTTTGAATATTTACATTCAAACTATACGTACTGAACTACAGTTATAAACAGCACTTCAAACCGGAAGTGTTACACACACGTAGTTCATAGTCTCGAGTTTGTTCTTCTAAAGGGACAAAAAATCAAACAAACACTTTGCCTAAGTAAACTTTAGCCTGTTAGCCGATTAGCTCAAGTTAGCGGCTCGTGCCGTTAGCTCCGAGTGTCTCACCGATAATCATCGTCTCGTCGGGAATCTCCTCGATGAAACATTTCTTTTCGGTCTCTCCGATGTGAAAGTACAAAGAAGAGCCCAAAGAATAGAGCACATTAAGGAGGAAAAGAGAGAAAACACACGACTGCATCTTCATCCCTACACACACACACCGTCTTCCTGTCAGACACACACCTACGGCGCATGCGCCCACACAGCAGTGCCACGTAACCCACAGCTGCGGTCTGACCAATCAGCGAGCCGCACGGGCATGCTGGGAGATGTGGTTCTTTGAAGGTAAAGACGGGGGATTAAGGCGACACTAAATGTGAATGAATATGAGATATGAATGTTTTGATATCAAACGAAGAAGAATTCTTGAAAATACAAGAATGGAGAAAACAAAAACTAACTTAATCAATAAATCAATAACGTGACCTAAAAGAGTTTAACACACAAAACATAAAAAGATGTAACGTTAAGATTATTTTGAGAACTTAAATATCTATATAAATTGATGACTTTATCCAGGGCTTACTCAAATAATTTAACCTATTAATCTATATTATAACTATTATCAAAGTAAAGTGAATACCACTATATTATTATATTATATAGTGGTATTATAATAATAATTATGAGAACGTGTACATTTGTAATCAGCCTCTAGAAGGCAGCAGAGTCACGTCGCTGCCTACATCGTGGGTTTAGCAACAAACGAAGAAGATAAATTTCCGCCACGCCGTTTCCATGGTGATTTAACATGGCGCCCGGTGAGTGTACTGTTGTTTTGTGGGAATTGTGTTTATTCCTTCTTATTTCATGGTTTATAGAAACATTATCATGTATTTCTTGTGAAGTATGATCTCGCTATGAGCTGATGACACACTCGGCTCCCTGTAAACACCGCGAGACTTCACGTGAACGCGTCGCTGCCTCGCGCGTTACACTGTTTACATTTACAGCTTCTGCGTCCGCAAACATTCAAACGTAAACATCACAAACGGTCGCTTTGGACGTTTTCAAACATTATCGCGTTTAAATGAAGACATTACGTCATTGCGGAATCTTGTAGTTTCCGCTCGTGTTTTCGTATTTAACAGAATAAAAGATAAAAGTTATTTCAGTGATGGAGTCCGTGTTTATATCATTAAAGCACAAACTAAACACTACAAAACTACTGACGAGGTTACTTTACTCCTCTGTTTCATCTTTAAATGGTCAAAGTTGGCATGGTGTTGTAAATTGTTGTTACTTAAACTCGCAATATTCCTATGTGATGTATTGATACTGTCCCAGTATTGATTATTACTGATATAAGACTGATCAGTCTGATCAACCCTTTGATCTCCTCTTTCACCACAGGGAGGAAACCGGTCGTATCCTTCAAACAAGAGCCTTGGATTCTTGCCTTCTTTTCTTTCCATGTTCTTTCTCTCTCTCTTCTATGTTGAATGGTTCTCTTCCCCATTTTCTCTACCTTCTTCTCTTGCTTTTCTCGTTCCCTCTGTTCTCCATATTGTTCTGTCTGTTCTCCACATGTGTGTTCCCTCCTCTCCTCTGTTGTCCTTGACCTTCTCCTCAGCTCTCCTCAACTCCTCTGCAGGTTCTTCTCTACCTGAACTGTTGGTACTTTGCAGCGTTCTACCTGGCAGAGGTTCTCATCTTCATCTATAAAGGTTTGTCTTCTTGGTTTTGTTTCACACTAAACACACTGCAGAGGAACAGAAGAAGAACCAGACCAAGGTCCTGGCTCGGGCTTTAACTTGGCACAATAATTTTGTGAGTGTGTGTGTGTGTGTGTGTGTGTGTGTTTCAGGGATTTCCCTCCCGTACCCGTCTGATAATCTGATCCTGGACGTGGTGCTGCTGGTCATCTTTCTTGGACTGGAGACTCTTCGCATCTTCTACGGTGAGTCTCTGACACACACACACATACACACATACACACACACACACACACACACACACACACACACACACACACACACACACACACACACACACACAGGTGTTAATGTGTTTGTGTGGCAGGCTGGAAGGGGAACGTGTGTGAGCGTGTTCTGTCCTCGGCCGTGTCTCTGCTGGTGCTGCTGCCCTGTGCGGCCTTGGCTGTGTATTACCTGCTGCTGCAGACCTTCGTCCTGCGGCTGGAGTTCATCCTCAGCGTTGTGCTGCTCTGCTTCTACGCTCTGGAGCTCCTGCTGGGCCTCCTGTCTGTGTCGGCCTTTGCCAGGTGAGGGGGGATGGGCAAAAGGGCTCAGCTGTCATTTTTTCTGACGTCTGAAACTTTGATTTCCTTCTCTCTCTACTCTTGTAGGTCGGCAGCTTACTGAAGACGAGCCGGCGTGACGTCACCTGGAACAGAAACATTTGTGTTTAGCTTATTTTTGATATAAAACAAATAAAAACAAAAAACATGAGATAATATAAAATTAAATGAACTTCAGTTATTTTGTATTCATTCTTGTAGTTTCTCCTCCATTTTCTCGGAAGTTACTTCCACAGCTTCACCTGTAGGGGGCGCTGTTTGCGGTGAACCTCAGCTGAGATTTTGTGTGTGTGTGTAAAGTCAAATGTGTAAATGTTTTTCTATTTTCATAAAGCAACACGAGCACAATAAACCTTTTCTACTGATGATCACATGTTTGGATCAATCTGTCAATCAAACGCACTCACCAGCAACAGACGCTCTGCAACACGAGGACGAGCGACGCAATGATGCTCAGACCAGAGACAGAGGCAGAGAGAGCGGCAGAGGCAGAGACAGAGACAGAGAGAGAGGCAGAGACAGAGGCAGGCAGAGACAGAGGCAGAGGCAGAGAGAGACAGAGACAGAGGCAGAGAGAGAGAGAGAAAGACAGAGACAGGCAGAGACAGAGACAGAGAGAGAGGCAGAGACAAAGCCAAGAAACAGCAGCGGGACTATTTTGCTTTTTGATAATTAGTAATACAGTCATATGAAGCTGCTGTGCTGAGGAGCCATTGATCTGTGTGAAGCAGCTGTGTGATCAGTGAGAGGACGTGTGTGTGTGTGTGTGTGGAGATGATAAATACACCTAGCAGGACGGCAAAGTGACTCCAGCAGCAGATTAAAGGAGAAATGAATGCAAAAGGCCTCACTAACTAACTAACTAACTAACGGTTTGTATGTGCGTGTGTGTGTATGTGCGTGTGTGTGTGCATGTGTGTGTGTGCGTGTGTGTCTGCTTGTGTGTGCGTCTGTGTGTGTGTCGAGTGTGCGCGCGGGCGTGTGCGTCTGTGTGTGTGTGTGTACATGTGTGCGTGTGTGTGTGTCTGTGTGTGTGTGCGTGTGCACGTGTGTCTCTGTGTGTGTGTGTGTGTGTGTGCGTGTGCATGTGTGTGTGTGTGTGTGCACGTGTGTGTGTACGTGTGTGTGTATGTGTGTGTGTGTGTGTGTGTGTGTGTGTGTGTGTGTGTGTGTGTGTGTGTGTGATATTTCATGTTTGTTATCCAGCCTTGGTGCTGTTGATGAAGTTTTGGAGCAAAGTTTCCTTTAAGCCGTCTCTAATCTCAGATGAGTAATTTAACAGTAAGTGAACATGCAGGCGGTGAAAAGCGGATTGCTCGTCAGCTCGCGCGCATTTGTTCTGCCTGTCAAAGTCTGCGTGTGATTGGCTGAGGCTCCTATTAGACAGATGAGCGTATTTGCATGTTTCCACGCTCGTTCGCCCGTCGCTATGCGTGAATATAAAGCCAGAAAGTTCAAACTGAACTCTGACACTTTTCTGAACTTCATCCATGAAATAAAGCATCTGGTTTACATTTTTACATATTTATTATGATTCTGAGGCTGCAGGGTGTGTGTGTGTGTGTATGTGTGTGTGTATGTGTGTGTGTGTGTGTGTGTGTGTGTGTGTGTTATCTCTGACTGTGGAGTCACATGTCACCATTTATCATAATAAAATATTCGTTTTTCATTTTCCATTTTTGGTTGATTTTCTTGTTTTCAGGTTTTGTTAGTCACACAATTGCAGTTGTCTTTTCCATAGAAACCACACACAGATCACACTCCTCCTATAATCCCCTGTGTGTCAGACTCACCTCCTCTCTGGGATGAATGATGAAGAGGAGCAGAGAGAGGACGAAGGAAAAGAAGGAAAATGTATTTAGACAGCACGAGTAACAAAGCATGAAGTAAGAATTAATTAAGAAATATAATTAAATACAAATTTAAAGGAATAAAAACCCAACACATGAGCCTGAAAGAGGAAGAGGAGCAGAGGAAGGTGGAGACCCTGGAGACCTTCATCATTTCCATGTTCATTGAATGATTGTATTGATCAGGAGCAGTTTGTCCTGATGGGTTAGCGCTCATATTGATCAGATATTGATCACACAAATATTTCATCAGAGGCTTCTCCCCTCTCGACTGCAGCTGTGTAACTTTACCAGCAGGTAGCAGTAAAACTCCACCAGTCTGAGCTCAGACTGACACTCTCTCCCTCTACTCTCTCTCTCTCTCTCTCTCTCCACCAGTCTCTCTCTCTCTCTCTCCCTAAGTCTCTCTCTCTCCGTCTATCCCCCCCCCCCCCCCCCCCCCCTTGTTGACAGCAGGAAATGATGATTTACTAGGTGAGCTTTTTATTCACGGCTCGTCCCACATGAGTAAATATCAAATGAGGCCTTTATGAGCTTTGCTGTCTGTGCTGACGTTTATATGAGCTCTGAGCTCTGATTTATGTTTACAGAGGCACAGAGTCTGAAATCAACGCAGGAGCATGATGGGACGTCTCAACGACACGACAGCAGAACTACAAACCCTCACTTTCTGCTTCCGTTTGTTTAAAGGAGCGTTCTGTGGACTTCATACATCAGGCTCATGATGCGTTCAGGTACTCATCTGAAGGTGGTAAATAACACACAGTTCCAGTGCCACAAGCAACTTCAGTGCGTTTGATGGCCTCTTACATTATGATGAAACATGACCCCCCCCACCACACACACACACACACACACACACACACACACACACACATGCTGAGGGGTTCAGACCCACATGGATCCTTGACCTGAGTGACAGACGGTCAAATGTCCTGAAAGTGTTTGATTGTGTCACAGGTCACAGAGCTGCAGGTTTGTTCCTCTCTCCCAGTGAGGAGGAGGAGGAGGAGGAGGAGGAGGAGGAGGAAGCGGAGGAGGAGGAGTAGCTGTCACCACTTGGAGGCAGTAGAGTTTTACTGCTGAGTTGTAGGAAACAGAAAAAACAACAACATTCGCAGCAGGAGGAGGAGGAAGAGCAGCAGGAGGAGGAGGAAGAGCAGCAGAGCATCCATAATGTATATGATCAGTCAGAGAGAAACCAACGAGGAAGATGCATACAAACACAGACAGAGATGCAGATACTAATGATGACATCACATGATGGGGGGGGGGGGGGGGGGGGGGGGGGGGGGATGCTCTCAAGCAGAAACAAATGGGGAGCTGCATGAAAAACCTTCATCATCATCATCATCAACATCATAATCATCATCAGCAACAACAATCTTCCAGTAGGTGAAGAAATTGAGGCGATGAAGATGATGATGATGAGCAGTGGTTTGATTGAGGAGCTCTGAGTTTGTGTTCCTCTGCATACTTCACAACCTCCTCCTCCCCCCCCCCCTCTTTTCTAATCTCAGCTTCTGATCTCCAAAAACTACTCTTCCTTCTTCTTCTTCTTCTTCTTCATGTCTTTGAGTGGCATCATCCATTCATCATCTATCTTATATCCTTCCCTCCCTCCCTCCATCCCTCCCTCCCTCTCTCCCTCCCTCCCTCCTTCTGTCTCTCCATCTCCACCCCTGCTGCTCTTTATGTGGGTCCGTTTCTTCACACTGACCTCACCTGCTGCCTCCAGCTTCAGATCAGGTGGGCTTCATCCCGCTGTCCTGCAGGTTGAATCCAGCCTGATGGTTTCTTCTCGGTGCCTTCAGGTACACAAACACAAACACGGCTGAATGAGGAGTAGAGTTTCCCCTGTTTCCTGTGTGAAACATGAGAAGTTTGGCTCTAATTAAAACTTTCTTCTTGTGAGCCCAGGTGACAGAGCAGAGAGGAATCCGGCCCTGGGATTAGAACCATCACACCTGAGCTTTAATGCTTTCTGTTTAATGTGGGTGGCAGCAGCCTCTCACCTTCATCTGTCTCCTGTGAAGTTTCTCTCTGAAATATTCAGAAAGTGAAGCGAGCAGCCGAACGTCTGTGTTTAAACATTAAAACTCAGCACCCACATGTCAGCAAAACTCTTTCAGCCTCGCTTTCATTCAGACGGCAGCCGGAGGATTTCATGATTTTATGTTAAAAGAGGCTCAATGCAATGGAAAGGGTTGCTTATTGACAGAGAGGGTGTGGGTGTGTGTGTGTGTGTGTGTGTGTGTGTGTGTGTGTGTGTGTGCGCGTCCCACATTAGCAATGCAGGTAATATTTCACAGCTCCGGCCCAGAGAGAGAAATTATGGACTTTACTTACAAGGTCTGCATAGTTCCTGTTCTACTGAGCTCCTTCTGGCAGGCAGCATCTCATATAATACAGGAGAGCTGCAGTAATAATAATTATGTCAGTGTTTGTGTCCATGTGACCTTTGACCCTTACTGGAGACGCTCGGCTGAAGCTCTATTTTAGTGTGAGGGGAGAATGAAGCTCTGCTAAAGACTTTACAGAGCTCCTCCACCAGGGGGCAGCGGGGAGGGACATGCTCTGGGTAAGGACAGTAACTATTCCCCTTTCCTTATCATCTACTCAGTGCTCCAGCGCTGCTCAGGGGACAGAATGGAAGAACCTGGAAGTCCCCTTTATCATCCATCCTGGCGTCTGACAGGTTGAGAAGCTCATTGGATGTGACTTCATAGCCGATCATCAACATGGCTGAGGAGACGCTCAGCTCTTCTTCTTCTGCTGTTTGTTTACGTGTTTGTATCTTTGTAAAAGTCGCAGCTTTCAGTTTTTTCACCTTTTCTGTTCCTCACAGACGATTCAGATTTGATGCACGTTTGTTCTTCTTCTTCCTCTTGTTTGCGTTGCGTCCCTGGGGGGGCCCGTATGGAGACGCTCACACACACACACAAACAGCAGCAACATGTTTTCTTCAGCTTTCTGTTTCCTGACATCACAGCTCGTCAGTGTCATTCGTAGAGGCGGATGTTTACTCCTCTGATGTTCCCGAGTCCTTGAATGCAGCACGTCTCTGCTGCTTTAGCACAAACCAACAGTGACGACAGAAAGACTCGTTTGAAACAACGCAGCAGATTTCAGCTGCCAGTCAACGTGAACACAAGCGAGTCACATGAGCCGGACCGTCCAGGCACACGGGTCAGAGTGGACCAGGGGGGGTCAGAGTGGATCAGGGGGGTCAGAGTGGACCAGGGGGTCAGAGTGGACCAGGGGGGGTCAGAGTGGACCAGGGGGGATCCTACAGACCAACCTCCAACAAAACTGTTTGTTCCCTGAAGGTTACCTACAGTGCTGGAATGTTCCATTTTGATGATCAAAGCTGAAACAGGAACGTGACATAAATGTTCTCAGAAGGTTCCTCAGGAATGTTCCCTCATGGTTCTGAAACATTGCTGGAAGGTTTCCTTTTGTTTTGTCTCCACGTCTTCACAGAAGCTCTGCTGAAAGTTTCCTCTGTGAAGGAGATCAAACATGAGAATGTTCTCTGAAGGATTTTGGGAAATTTGCAGCATCTTTCCTGGAAACTTTCTGGGAACCAAAAAAGGATGTCATGCCTCAGTGAAGAGAAGCTCCGGGGAAACAAACTGGGAAAGTTCATTTGAGATCCTCAGGGAAACTCAGAGAACTTTCCCTGTGTCTGCAAACAAAAATGTTTATGTGAGAGCAAAGTGGAGATGCGGAGAAAACTGAAGGAGAAAAGTGAATTAGACCTTTAAAGCCCCCCCCGCCCCCCCTCTCTCTCTCTCCCCCTCGCTCGCCCTCCTCTCACTCTCTGGCTCATGAATAATAAAAATGACATCTGAATAATTAATGCAGATTTTTGCACACAATCTGCAGGCTCCATTATGGAGGAGCTGATGGATCTCATTTACTCTGGCAGCTCCACACAAACCTGTGAGGATTATTAAAGATCAGCTGCAGTCCTTTAGAAAAGGTTTTAATAAAACCAAACTTTTACACTCAAATAAAGACGACACAGGTCGGCTTTAAAACAACATTCATCTGGGAATCAAGAAGCCTCAACACAGGCACACAGCGCTCTGCTCTGGACGCTCTATCGCTGCTCTGCTTCCGCTCTATCTCTGCTTGGTAGCTACTCTGCCTCCCCTCTGTGGCTGCTCTGTCTCCGCTCTATGGCCGCTGCGCTCTGTGGCCACTCTGCCTCCGCTCTGCCTCCGCTCTATGGCCACTCTGCCTCTGCTCTGTGGTTGCTGTGCTCTGTGGCCACTCTGCCTCCGCTCTGTGGCCACTCTGCCTCTGCTCTGTGGCCACTCTGCCTCTGCTCTGTGGCCACTCTGCCTCCGCTCTGTGGCCACTCTGCCTCCACTCTGCCTCCGCTCTGTGGCCGCTCTGCCTTCACTCTGCCTCCGCTCTGCCTGCGCTCTGTGGCCGCTCTGGCCCGCCTCCCTCCCCCCTCAGGTGAAACAACAGAGCAGCACCGCTCATTCTTTCTTTTCACATAAAATCTATTTTCTTTCACAAAATGACTTTTTGTCACCCATGAGGTGAAATCTGCCCCGTGCTCCCTCAGAATGATCGGTGCTGTTGTTATTTCTGTGGAGGAGTGAAATTGTTCCTTCCCTGTTTTGTGCTTTCTAAACAATTTTGTGGACAAATAACTAAGAGCTGTTTATCATTCATGGGCAAAATGCATCAGCCGCTTACTTTGTCATCAACATATCAATATTTTGGTAGAGAACTCATTTGGTTTCACTCAACGTGTTCTCCTCCACAGTTTAACCCTTCACACACACACACAGTCTGTTTCAGTGTCTGACACCTGAATCAGCTTCACTCCTTTCATGTGAAACAGCAGTGAGACTCAGCAGAGCCCGCCAGCAAAACACCAACGACCTTCATCATCTCCTTCACGTCTGAACTTGTCTCAGTGTGTAGATGTTTGTGTGTCTCTTCAGGTCTGCAGGTCTCTGATGGACCCTGATGGATCCATGAACACGTTAGAGCCTCTAAAGCTCCTCTACAGGAACAGAGACGTTTAGATGGATACTCATATGTTGACCTCTGACCTTTGACCCTGAATCCTTCGATGATGTCGTGGATCTCTATTCTATAGTAGCCTCCGTGTGTCAGCGTGGTTGTTGTCAGGTTGCCGCTCGGTCTGCAGGTTGTTGGTTCAGCAGCAGAGTCGTTGCAGTGAAAGTGTTTGGCCTGTAGTGATTAAAGTGCGACGGAGGCGTTGGAGGGCAGCAGCAGGTCGAGCTGCGAGGATTAACGCCGAGGTTATCGCCGCTCATTTCCATAAAGACACCCGCCGTGTTTGGCTCATTTATTCTTCCACACTTAGCCGTCGCAGGTCAGAGGTCACGGGAGGCGCGGTGACCTCAGAGGCGGCGTTTGTTCCGGGCTCGCCGTTCCCTGAACCCAAATTACAGGGAGGAGAGAGAGAGAAGTGAACTTTACATTAATATTCAGATGATTCGCTCATAAATGCAGGTGGACGTGTTTTCTCTCACAGCTTCAACATTCTGCTTCAATGCGGCTCAGAGAGGAAACTTAAAGGACGCTCAGGATACAAAGGCAGGGGATATTTGATGCTTCCGTCACGTGATCACGTCAACGTTCCATCTGTTAGACTGAAACCTTCCTGGAACGTTGACTTGTCCCTGTTTGGGAACGTTGACTTGTCCCTGTTTGGGAACGTTGACTTGTCCCTGTTTGGGAACGTTGACTTGTCCCTGTTTGGGAACGTTCCTGAAACCTGCAGAACAGCTTCACACACAGTTTGCAGGAGGAGGATCCTGTCTCACTGCGCCCCAGCTGAGCGTCACACCTGAGCGTCACACAGCAGCAGGCGATGACATCATGCTTGGCTCAAACAGCTGGCCTGCATGCAGACTGCAGCTTTATGTGAGCATTGTTCTGGCAGAGTCTCCCTCTATCTTCTGCTGCCGTGGCCCCGGCGCTGAGGGGCCTCGCTGCCATCTTCTATTATTTATGAACGTGATTAATAATGTGCCGCTCGCTGCAGGAGGCGCACGGATCCATAAAAGCACCCAGAAGAAAGAGAAGGAAAGAAAAGAAATCATCCGCCTCTCGCTTAATGAGAATCAGAGCCCAGGCGGGCGTTCGTCTCGTTAAAGGCCACGAACACCGAGGACGCCGCCGCGACGCCACCAGGGCTTAAAACGCTGTGGGGGGCGGAGCCAAAGAGCACACAGCACAAACGGCAGCAGCTCCATGATCTCATCCAGGCTGAGGCCCAAACGATGCAGACAGACAGACAGACAGACAGACAGACAGACAGACAGACAGACAGACAGACAGAGACAGAGACAGAGACAGAGACAGAGACAGAGACAGGTGAGCTGAACACACATGGGGTGATGAAGAGGAGCACAGGAGCCTGAAGCAACTATTGATTATTGATCACAACCCGGACTTCATCACTTTATCCAGTCACATTGTTACGTTGCGTTGTTTCACTTTGACTCTGCGCGCGCACACACACACACACACACACACACACACACACACACACACACCTGCTCACCAGCTTCAGTCTGAGCTTCAGTTTCTTGCTCTACTTTGTTCAGAGCTGCAGTAAAACACAAAGCTGCTGAGTAAACAAGAACAAATATACAAACTGTAAACAAACGCATCATTCAAAGTCACATCCTCACCCCCTTTTCCTCTCCTCTATTCTCCTCTCCTCTAGCCCTCTCTTCTCTCCTCTCCTCTCCTCTCCTCTCCTCTCTTCTCTTCTCTTCTCTTCTCTTCTCTTCTCTTCTCTTCTCTTTTCTTCTCTTCTCTTTTCTTCTCTTCTCTTCTCTTCTCTTCTCTTCTCTTCTCTTCTCTTCTCTTCTCTTCTCTTCTCTTCTCTTCTCTTCTCTTCTCTTCTCTTCTCTTCTCTTCTCTTCTCTTATCCTCTCCCCTCTCCTCTCCTCTCCTCTCCTCTCTTCTCCTCTCCTCTCCTCTCCTCTCCTCTTCTCTCTGTTGTTTCTCTTGCTGTCATTTGATCGATGTCCCTTTGTCTTCTGCTGATTTTCTTCCTCATTTATTTTCGTTTGTTCCCTGATTGGGGTCATGTGACAGGTCTTCATCCAGGGTCTCCTCCTCTCCTCCTCTCCTCCGTGTGTTACAGCTGTGTGCGCCTCCTGCAGGCAGCCGCCGGCTGACGACGCAGGAAATATGAGTCTGCCACATGCTGATGTACAGCAGGTGCTGCTGCAGGAGGAGGGCGATACATTTCGCTTTTCGTGCGGCCGGCGGGAGTCAGACGGCGACCGCTGCTGCTGCTGCGTCTTCATCTTCCTCGACATCGCCTGATGAGCTCACACATCCGGATATTGATGATTTCTTCACACACACACACACACATGGATGATGAACGCAGGAAAAACACAAACATGAACCGTGTTTGCAGGCGACGTTTGTTCTTCTGTTATTAGAATGAGAATGATCCTCAGACATGAAGCTGAAGGAGGAGGAGGAGGAGGAGGAGGAGGAGGAGGAAGAACAAGCTCATCATCAATCAATCAGGCTGCTAATGACTTGAAGTTTTTCCTTTTTCATCCAATTACTCAGGTTTACCTTTTCCACAAAGGCAGCAGCAGCTCACCTGCTCTGGAACGTGAACCTTATGTTGAACTACATTTACAATTAAAGTGAATCGGTCCAGAACCTGAAACGTTCCCCACAGGAACACAGAGTCCAGAAGAACCTGAGAAGGAAACTGAGATGACATCATGAGTGGGCGTGGCCTAAGGGTAAACAACAAAATCAACCCGAACGGAAGTGTGATATAATTTCAGTTTTTCCTCTCTGTATATTTACATAAGTTAAGTGAAGTTTAAGAGTGATTCCTGTGTCTTGGTTTAATATTAAGAGGAAATCCCAGCAGCTTTATGGGAGAGAACAGATGAGCCATCTGGACGAGTTTCCCTGCAGACGCTCACGTTAAACTTTAATGATTATGGAAGTTGAGCTCCGTGTCT
>NW_027467108.1:130000-145000 GCF_046128005.1 Genypterus blacodes
CTGTCTCCTGTCTCTGTCCTCTGTGCTGCATTCACTGTCTCCTGTCTCCTGTCTCCTGTCTCCTGTCTCCTGTCTCTGTCCTCTGTGCTGCATTCACTGTCTCCTGTCTCCTGTCTCCTGTCTCCTGTCTCCTGTCTCTGTGTCCTCTGTGCTGCGTTCACTGTCTCCTGTCTCCTGTCTCCTGTCTCTGTCCTCTGTGCTGCATTCACTGTCTCCTGTCTCCTGTCTCCTGTCTCCTGTCTCCTGTCTCCTGTCTCCTGTCTCCTGTCTCCTGTCTCCTGTCTCCTGTCTCCTGTACTGCGTTCACCGTCTCCTGTCTCTGCTGGGCCTCTGTGCTGCGTTCACCGTCTCCTGTCTCTTCTTGTCCTCTGTGCTGCGTTCACTGTCTCCTGTCTCTGCCGGCGCCCTGTGTCCTCTGTGCTGCGTTCGCTGTCCCTGTAATAAATGGCGCTCATGTTTCTTTCAGGCTTTCTGCTCTTTCGTCGTTAATATGACGACTTTAGAATAGAAACCAGTCTGACTTTCTTCCCTTTTCATATTTGCTTCTGATGTCCGTTTCCGTGTTTTGCGGCTGAAATATGAGCGCAGTAATCAGCTGGCAGCCAGTTAATGAGTGTGTGTGTGTGTGTCTGTGTGTGTGTGTGTGTGTAATTATCCCTGCATTTTTTAAAGTCACTTTAGGCGTCGTTTCTTCATGTTTCTGCTTCACGTCCTGCAGGAAACCATCCATCGCCCTGAATGTTCCTTTAATTACACTTCGCTCTGATTTCTTCCTCGTCCACTGAGGAGCAAACGGACGAACATTTGGACGCCGTTTTTAGTCTCACATGCTCACATTTACCGAGAGGACGGGCAGGGGATGTTTTCACTCACACAGCACAGAAGAGCCTGGCGGCGACACGAGAGGCTCCACAGCAAAACCTGCAAAACACACACACTGTTTACATTTAGCTTGGAATGTTCTGATCGATCACAGTTTCTATCTGTGTGTGTGTGCGTGTGTGTGTGTGTGAACGTGTGTGTGCGTGTGTGTGTTTTATCCAATTGTACCGTCACCTCAAACAACAAAAAACAGTCGGCACCAAATGTCATTACACACACACACACACACACACACACACACACACACACACACACACACACACACACACACAACACACACACACACACACACACTCCTCAGGATGATGACTTTTATTAAGGCTCAGATGTTTTTTTAATAGAATCTCTTCATGATGTCGTTTCTCATTTCTCTCTCTGATGTTGTTTCTCTTTTCTTTTCATATTTCTGTCGTTTTTGGCTTCAGGGCAAAAAGAGAAATCTAACATTTAGGAGGAAATCTGAGGAGAAGAAGGAGGAGGAGGAGGAGGAGCAAGGGGGAGGAAGAGGGAGAGGGAGAGGGAGAGGGAAGAGGTAACTGGTTTCTGTTTGTTTCTGATAATTTGTTTTTGGGGAACATTCAGTCCTCTCTCTCTCCCTCCCTTTCTCTACCTTTCTCTCTCTCTCCTCTCTCTCTCTCTCTCTCTCTCTTTCTCTCCCTCTCCCTCCCTTTCTCTACCTTTCTCTCTCCTCTCTCTCTCTCTCTCTCTCTCTCCCTCCCCCTCCCTTTCTCTCTCTCTCTCCCTTTCCCTCTCTCCCTCTCCCCCTCCCTCTCTCTCTCTTTTCCATTTTCTATCTCTAATGAGTCCGCCTGAGGTTAAAGTTCATCAGTAGATTCTCTTTGTTTGTTCTCAGCAGACAGAGGTATGAATGTGTCTTTAAATGTGAGCAAACTCCAGCATGCTCGGTGCACAAACTGACGTCTCATTGGCCAATCAGGAGGCGGGACACGTCGGCCGCTCTGCATCACACACAAATGAAAACGTTTCATCAGAACTTAGTGCTGCTTTAATAATTTGTCTTTGTGGCGTTGGGGGGCGGAGCCTCGGCGAGCTGGCAGGCGGTAAAACAGCAAATTAAAGCACTGAAGTGTTTTTCCTCTCAAGGTTTCTGCAGTGAAGCCATGAAAGAGGAAATAATTGGATTTCTGTGTGTCGGCTACAAACTTTGGACTTTTTTGTTGGAATAAAAAACGTTTGAAGAAAGTTGATGTTCCTCTAACCTTTGATTAGCTTCAGCTGCTCTCTACCCGGAGAATTAGAGAGGAGGTCAAACCTGGAGGAGACGCCTCGTTAGGACCAGCTCATCCGACCACACACACACACACACACACAAACACTCTCTCTCTCTCCTTCCCCCCCCCCTCTCTCTCTATCTCTTTTCCCCCCTCACCCTCTCCCTCTGTCTCCCCCTCTCTCTCTCACTCTCTCTCTCTCTTCTCCCTAACCCTCTCTCTCTCTCTCCTCTCTCTCCCTCTCTCTTTTCCCCCCTCACCCTCTCCCTCTCGCTCCCTCTCTCTCTCTCTCCCCCCCTCACCCTCTCCCTCTCACTCTCCCTCTCTCTCTCTCTCTCTCTCTCTCTCCCTCTCTCATCTCTCTCCCTCTCTCTCTCTCTCCCCCCCTCACCCTCTCCCTCTCTCTCTCCCTCTCTCTCTCTCTCTCTCTCTCCCTCTCTCATCTCTCTCTCTCTCTCTCCCTCTCCCTCCCCCCCCTCCCGGGCTCTGGACTCGTTAATTATTAACGTGCAGAGAAATGACGCTGACCTGCAGCTGGATATGAGTTTTTCTTTAAACGTGTGAATTATTAACGTGTGTGTAACCTGCAGCTCTGGCAGCATAAATATTCCTCTCTCTCACACACACACACACACACACACACACACACACACACACACACACACACGCTGCTTCATTCATCAACCAAGCGCTGCATAATTTATAATGAAAGCTTTATTTAACCACCTACAAACAAATAATCAATCAGTCTGTCACCGATCCTTCAGACAACAAAACGACTGAAGAATCTCTCTTTACTTTTACTTTTGGCTGAATTTGGTCTCTTTGGACACCAGAAAGCAACAAATCCATCAATCGATCAATCAATCAATCAATCTCAAACTCCTCATCTTCATCATCTTCCTCTTCTTACAGACGTCAGGAAGTCAGCGATAGTCTGTTTCCTGTTTGTTCCTCTCCTTCCTGTTTGTTCCTCTCCTTCCTGTTTGTTCCTCTGCTTCCTGTTTGTTCCTCTCCTTCCTGTTTGTTCCTCTCCTTCCTGTTTGTTCCTCTGCTTCCTGTTTGTTCCTCTCCTTCCTGTTTGTTCCTCTGCTTCCTGTTTGTTCCTCTCCTTCCTGTTTGTTCCTCTCCTTCCTGTTTGTTCCTCTGCTTCCTGTTTGTTCCTCTCCTTCCTGTTTGTTCCTCTCCTTCCTGTTTGTTCCTCTCCTTCCTGTTTGTTCCTCTCCTTCCTGTTTGTTCCTCTGCTTCCTGTATAACATCGTCGTGTCTCCTGCTCCGTACTTCCCCTCTGTTTGCCTTCAGCACAGACAGACTGGATCCCTCAGGAGGAGCAGAACCAGGAGAGGAAGAAGAACAGCAGCATCTGTCTCTTCCTCCTCCTCGGTTCCTCTTCCTCCTCCTCTTCCTCGGCTCATTATTGAAAGTGTCCTCTGGGTGGGAGCGTAAAGCAATAACACAGGAAGTTAATCGAGTAAGCGCGGCGAGCTGGTTGGCCTCCTCTCGCAGCAGCGGCAGCGTTAATCTAATGCTGAGGAGCGACGGCGTGAGGGGAGGAGCAGCATTTGTTTTCATCAGTGTCTCCTGGCAGCTAGGCGGGGCTGCACAACGCTAACGGCTAATTAGACAAAGAAAGAAGCAATTTGATCTGGAAAAATCCTCCCGGGACGAAGAGAGCGATCCATCACAGAAGACAGAGCGACGCCTTTGATGCTAAACTCACGCTGCCGTCTACAGTCAGGACAGACACGGAGGGGAGGAGCAACCGCTGAGCAGGAGGTGGAGGGGGAGGAGCCTGAGTCAGAGTTAACAAGCCTGAATTCAGTCAAAGCTCGGCTGCAGTCAGCTGGTTACATCCACATTAGCCTTATAGCTTAAACCTCTTACGTTAGCCATTAGCCTGCTAGCTAGTGAGCCTACACGTTGCTCTGTTAGCTACGTAGCTAGTCCTGTTAGCGACAACAGAGGGCCGAAAGGATTCAGTGTTATTATAACGTGAAGCTGCCAACATGGACTAAGAGGATTCAAACCTATGAGGTGATCTGTTTACGAGCGAGCTAATGAGGCCAAACTGTTCTGAGGCTTTGTATTTATTGTTTACATTCAGTTTGAGAGCTTTTCTTTATGTTAGTCATGTTGTTGTTGTTTGATGGAGAGGTTGAAGTGGTTTCTAATGTGAAAGAGGTGCGGTGACCTCTGACCCTCTGTAAGTGCAGAGTGTTTGAGGTCGATGGGCCGTAACAGCTCTTTGTTGTGTTTGTTTGTTTGGTTCTGAGTGTCACGGAAACAGAAGCCGTCCTTTCTTTTAAACATAATGAAAAGTGAAAAGCAATGAAACATTTCTGTCTTTGGCTGTGCGAGCCGTAAACATCTCGTATCAAATCCTATTTGCTGGACGGCCTGTAAATTGAAAGCTTTAAGGATGGTTGCCTGGCAACTGTGGACCGGTCGCCGAGGCCGACATTACTGCCAATTACAGCGGTCAGGAGGAAAAGCCTGAACGCTGACTGAGGAAGATCAGAGAGAGCAAACCATCAGTGAAACTAATCAAAGGATTATGGATCGGCTCAAGTTCAACTTTACTGTCACAACACACACCACGCTGAGCCCGGAAGGTAGGGGCGTGGCCTACAGGGGGCCAGGCACCAATCCAGGATCCAGGTCAAAAGGTTATTGGTGAGGTTAGAACAGCGCCACCATGAGGCCAAGAGGAGTTCACACTGAGGAGCAAAGGGTTAATAACTGCAAAAGGCAGAAACAATCAGGATGGAAAAGTTACAGTGATTCCTGTTTTGGTTGCTTTTCAACTCATTGCTGTCTGGCAGCTGTGTGTGTGTGTGTGTGTGTGTGTGCGTGTGTGTGTGGTGATACAATATTGCCTTCACCACTCAAACAGCAAAGGATCAGCCTGGAGTTAACAAACACAGATAATCAATGAGCAAACTAACTTGGGAGAAGGTTCCCTGGTCAGTGAGGAGTTTGGGTGGCAGACAAACCTGAAGAAGAAGCAGAACCACCAGAACCTCAGACTGGACCTGCAGAGCTCTCAGGCCACAGGAGGATCCAGCTCAGCCTCTATAAAGGTCTTTCAAGCCCAGATCAAGAAGGCTGATGACATCATCCAAAAGTCTATCAGCTCAGGTGTGCCTTTCAAAATAAAAGGCTCAATCTAGCTAATAGCTAGTATCCACATAATCCACATAATGATCATAAAAATTAGCTCTATTTATTTTCCGTAAACTAAAGCCGCTCTATAAGCTGCTCTGGCTCCCTCTATGGTTCATGTCTGCATGTGTAGTTTAGAGTAAAAGGTTTCTGTTCCCTTATATGGTAAATAAATAGTAAATAACCTTCAGTTTATAAAAAAGTGAGAACCCCCGGAGCTCAGAGAATTCAATCCATCAGTGTGTGAGCGGAGAGTGTGTGTGTGTGTGAATGAAGTGCTGGGGAGAAAAGTGCTATATGAGAAAAGAAACATTATTCTAACAACTCCATGACAAAACAAGACCAAATCAGTAAAGTGCAGCCGAGAGACAGACACACACACACACACACACACACACACACACACACACACACACACACACACACACACACACACACACCCACAGGCTGGTCAGAGGCTCAATAGGTGATTAATAGTTGATGCAGGGGGGCCGTGCATTATTTAGGGGTAATGATGAGGTCGACTCATGGAATCACTGCTCTGCAAACACACACGCACACACGCACACACGCACACACGCACACACACACACACACCATTTTCATTTAACTCAAACGCACTCACTCACTCAAGGAATCAATGACGCATTCATTCACTCACGCACGCACGCGCAAACACACACGCGTACACACACAAGCATACACACACACACACACACACACACACGCATACACACACACGCACACAAACAGACAGACACACACACACACACACACACACACACACACACACACACACACACACACACACACACACACACACACACACAGTTTGAGGTTTTGAATTCTGTACAAACACTAAATTCCCTTTGACTTTTATTATGAAAAGCTTTGAGGACCTGAAGGAGGCAGCCCGGCCACACACGCTCATTATCTCATTACAGAGACAGAGGAAGGTGTCAGGTTTGCAAACGCGCCCCCTGTAACCCCTGGTAACCTCACCAGGAGAACACCACAGGAAGTCGTGGACACAGTGGCACTAATTGGCCATCATGAGAGGTGGACTTCCTGTTCGTGCGAGGCTAATGTCAGCTTGGCCTAGATTTGTTCTTCCTTTCATCGTAGCGCAGGCAGAGGACTGGAACCCATAAAACCTTTGTTCTTACTCTGCAGAACCAAAACAAAGGAGGAAGAGATGAGAGTCAGAATAAGAGAAGAAGAAGACTGAGCTCCCGGCGGCGTGAACTCTGACCTCTGATGACCTCACCACCTGTCAGGAGTCAGCGAGTGCCTTCACGCAGGTCAGAGTCAGTGTTTGGTTACGAGCTTCGGCGAGGAACAAAGCCAAGCGCACATCACCATCAGCTCGCTCTTCCTCCTCCTCCTCTTCCTCACCAATAACCCGGCTCGTGTAATTGCGTTCGTCTGCTTTCACTCGGGTCCTCGTTTCTGCTCATCTGCTGCTTTCTGCCTTCAGCATCGCCCTTCATTAACTCGCCTCCATCGTCAACAAGCCACAAAAGCAAAGAGACACAAACAGGAAGCCGGGGTGAACGCAGCCCAAACAGCTGCTGCTCTCCCACTTCCTGCCTCTTAATCGTTATTTGTGCGGCGTCTTTTTCATGGCTTTGCTCTCTGATTGGGCTTTAAATCGTACAGAGAGAGAGAGAGAGCGCGCCTGAAAAAGCTTTAATTCACAGCGTCGTCTGCTCTCCTCTGTTAGAAGACAAAGATTCATACAGAACGCTTTCACTTCACACACACACACACACACACACACACACACACACACACATCTCACAAGTCTGAGGCCGAGTTTGCACCAGAGATTAACGCAGAACACAGAAGAGCTCAAACAACCAGACAAAGTTCAGCAGTAAGACGATGTTATGATGTTTAGTGATGAAGATGAAGATGAACAGTAAACATGGAGCAGCTCTCATGTTTGAGCTCTAACAGAGAAATGAGCCTGAAGGTTGACAATGACATCATGATCTACTGAGAGCCTTCAGACAAACATGACTCAGCTGAGTGAAGGAACTAGAGTTACCATAGTAACTGCAGGCCGTGGGCCCAACATGTCCTCTACATTTCCCCCTCTGTCCTCCACCAGCGCCGCTGCTGCACGGCTCCCTTTGTGTGTGTGTGTGTGTGTGTGTGTGAGTGAGTGTGTATGTGTCAGGCGATGCGTTCAGTGTCCTCATGTTGCTGGCTGGCCTCTGTCTCCTCCCTGGCCCAGGTACACCTGCCGCGTCCTGGTGAGCTGAGTGAGACAGATGGAGACAGACAGACAGATTAAGAGCAGGAGCGTCTCTGTCCTTGTTCGTCTTTGAACAGGAAGTGACCTCCCTCATGTTGGGGATGGTCAGAACAGTCTGTGAGTACACACACACACACACACACACACACACACACACCTTCTGTCTGTGGGCTCAGGGTTAATTTGTGTCAGCTGGGCTCTCAGTGGTTTGTTGCTCCTCTGCTGGGGACACAGAGTTCCTTTACTTTGAAAGGTATGGAGATGCTGGTTTGATCAGTGATAGAGTAATCAATGATCAGTGATTGGTCATTGGTTTTGTTCTCTCTAAGTCTCTTAAGAGTTAGGCTCACAACTTATCAATCAACATCTGTGCTGTAACTTCTCTTTTGAGCTCGATGTGTGTCGTGTTTCTGTTGGAGTTCTTTGTTGAAGTTTCTCATTAAACTTGTGTGTGGGCGTGTTGGTGGCCTCTCTGCACCCCGCAGTCTGAGCCGCTCAGCGTGGCTCCGGCTCGCCACCGCGGGGCGCCGGCCCGACCAGCTGGGAGGCGGAGCCGGCAGCTTGGCGGTTCAGGTGGACGACTTCCTGTCACAAAGGCAGCCGACGACCTGGAAAGCTACAAAGCTGAAACACAAACAGAGACTGACTCCGAGTAAACTGCACCGTTTTCCCTAAAGGTCAAAGGTCAAAGCAGAGCTGAGAGGGAAAGTTAGACGTGCAGCAGCCAAAACAAATCCACAAAGTGAAGTTTTGTTGATTGACTGCAGCGCCCCCTGCTGGCTCTGTGGTGACGCTCAGCCTCGTCACAGACGCTTCACAGCTGACAGACAGGAAGTCAGCATCTTCATCATCGTCAGCAGCATCATCACAGGAAGCAGATTCTTCATGTGAATAAGATGTTATGGACATATGGAGCATCGTGTGTGTGTGTGTGTGTGTGTGTGTGTGTGTGTGTGTGTGTGTGTGTGTGTGCAGGAGAACATAAATGTCCTCCCATGGGACAAGGAACTGTGCCAATTATAATACTACAGAGAGAGAGAGAGAGAGAGAGAGAGAGAGAGAGAGAGAGAAAAAGAGAGAGAGGGAGAGAGACATCAGTATTGATTTGTGTCAAATTTGATTGATGTATTGATTTCATTCTCCTAATTCCTTGAGTTATTTTTTGTGTTAGAGCTTTTCATCACACACACACACACACACACACACACACACACACACACACACACACACACACACACACACACACACACACACACACACACACACACACAGCAGCCTGCAGTTCTGCTTTGTAAAACAAGCTGCTCCCACCGCAACCTGCAGTATTTACCCACAATGCACCAAACCCCTCACAATAATAAAAACAATCTCAGTGCAAATGTCAGAGGCGGCCGGCGGCGAGGACGCTTCAAATGGGAAAACAGTTGTCACAGCCAGAGGCCAACGTTTGCGGCGGCGAGTAGAGCAGGAAGTGAGCAGCGTGTCACCGTTGATGAAAGCAAGCGCTGTCATCGTGAGACACAGACAGGAAGTGGAACGCTCAAATCACATCAATGCACAGCAGAGCTCTGATCGGCCTCACACACACCTCACACCACTCTGTGATTCAATGTCCTGGATCCATGTATGCATGTAAGGTGACACACACACACACACACACACACACACACACACACACACACACACACACACACACACACACACACACACACACACTCACACACACACACACTCACACACACACACACACACACACACACACACACACACACACACACACACTCACACACACACACTCACACACACACACACACACACACACACACACAAACAGGTAATCCCTGAGCTGAGTGTAATCGTGGACGAAGCCTCGCTGTGTGTCCAGATCTCCACGGATGGTTGAATCCTATTGGCTCAGACAGCCACAGCAAATACCCGTTTAACACACTCACACTTTGCCCGTGTGGAGGTGTGTGTGTGTGTGTGTGTGTGTGACCAAACAATTGTCTCTTTTTATTTACTGGTAGGATGTGTTGATGTTAAAAGACGAGTCACCAGGCACCATGCTGCTTTTACTTCTACTCTACACACACACACACACACACACACACACACACACACACACACACACACACACACACACACACACGCCTCTCCTTCTCTCACCTATGACATCACTGCAAAACATCAAGCGTTCCCTGAAACAAAGAGCGTTCCCCAGACTGTCCACCGAGCGGCGCTGCAGCACTGGACGATAGGAAGGGGGGGTAGTTACTGTCCTCACCCAGACATTTGACAGAGAGGCAGAGGTAAACAGAGCTGCAGGTTTAGTTTAGGTGTCTGCAGCCCTGCGTGCCGTCTGTCAGGCTGATGAAGCGGCGTGCTGGCGTCACGGCGTCGGCGGCTCGTGGTAACACGGCGGACTGGCGTGAACCTAAATACCATCTGCCAATCGAGCTCCCGCTGACCTTTTCTCTCTCCCTGCTGCGAGCGGGCGGGCGAGCGAGCGAGCGAGAGTCTGTCAGAGTTCAGAGTTAAATGGAAATAAAGCGTAAAGATTAAAACTCCTGACTGAGGAGAACAGCTGATGTGTGTGTTTGTTAGTTTGTACAACAACAAACAAAGAAAACACGCGGAGGAAACGAACGGGAGATCAATCAAAACAAGAAGATGTTGTGATTAAGTTATTTTTGTATTTACAGAAAATATTGGATTATTATTTATGATTGACAGTTTGATTTTGAGTTGTTTGATCCTAGTGTGGAACTTTGCCACATGGGAGGGGTGAGAGAGGGGCGGAGCCTAACAATAACAGCAACAAAGATGAGGCTTCAGGCGTGACCTTTGACCTGCAGAACCACAACCAAGCGATGGAGGTTCAGGTCATCAGAACATTTTATTCATGGAATCCAGCGGAAACATTGGAGGTGACCAATTTGAGATTTGGTCGTCATGGCGATTGTTCCTCGTGGTTTTCCTGCACAGCCAAGGATTTTTTCCCCCTGTGCAGACAAATCAAGAGAGAAGTAAAGATAAGGGAAGTAAATTCAGTCTTCAGCCTCTAAAGTCTGAAGTCTTGAGTTTTGCAGAGGCGGCTGGAAAGTAAAGCTGCATTCAGGTTCCCATTGTTGTGTCGGTGTTTGTCTGCGTCTCATCAGCGTCTCATTGTGTGGAAGACAAAAGCAGCGAGGACATCGATCGTCAAATCAGATTTGTGTCCCGCGCCGCAAACACACGTCCATTGTTTGCAGGAACAAAGTGTCAGAGAACGATGAGGCGTTTTCACCGCTTAACAAAGGATCAAACCCAAAACCTCCTCAGTCCCAAACCCGGCGCTCCAGACGCTCCCGGTGCTCCCGACGCTCCCGGCCGCCCGTCCCGAGGACAAATTAGCAGTCAGAGTGCAACGTTCTAATTAACTAAATACTCAGAGGCCATAAAAATTCCATTCTCACCCTCAGCAGAAATAATTGTAGTATTATTTCAGCCTTAATGAAGTCTCAGGCTTCTTACAAGGGTACAAATTTAATCCCTTTTCTAAATCCCTCATAATTTAATGTGAGAGAAATCAAATAAATAAAAGCTCCTGTGTGCCAGGTTTGATACGGGTGATTAGGTGAGCGCGGCGTGAAGAAGCTCATTAGGACGGCATGGTGTCATCACAGCAGCTCCGGGCAGAGCATAGGCCCTAATCCGCTCCTCAGCCCGCCGCCGCCGCCGCCGCTCGCTGCTTCCTGCAGAGACGACAGCCGCAGCAGCAGAGACGACTGCCACTGAGCGATCTTCATCAGATTAGTGGCGAGTTAATTATCAGGGACGATCGGCTCCTTTAAGGGCGAAGGTGTGGCCGTGTCGGTGTCGCGGCAGGAAGACGGCGTTCACGTGACGCCTGCACGCTTCAGGTTTGAGACCAGTAAGAGGGGGAGGAGATGATTGACAAGTTCTGAGCCTGATCATTCATGGCACCGGCAGCTCTGGGGGAAGCGTCACATCAGCTGCTTTCACTTTACGTCTAAAGGGGGTTGACTGATAAATCCTGAGCCCAGCATGAAAACCATCAACTCAGCCATAACAGAGAGGAACTAAGTCGGACCAACAAAGTATCTGTAGGCCACAGCATCATTTGATTGATAAATTGTGAGCCTAATTACTTACGGATCCGTGTTGCTTTCTGTATTTTCTCTGACTTTGTTTCATAAGAAATCTTTGAATGAGATTTATCATGCCAGCGTTACGCCATCGCTCACTCCTTCACCTAATGGGTCAGGCTGACAACTTATTAATCGGGCCTTACCTTTAGCTTTAGCTGCAGCAGCGGCGGCGGCGGCGGCGGCGGTGAGGTTCTCTGGGTTCTCTGTCAGAGTGACTGAGCACTGAAGTTGGTGGTCCTGCTGGTTTTGCGTGTCGTGTAGCTGTTTGTTCGTTTGTCCGCCTGCAGCGAAACGTCGGAGCTGCTGCTGTCTTCTGATTTCCTGCAGAGATAAAACAAAACAGAATTCTTGACTCGACCTCATCAAAACACCGGCCCAAACTTCAAGAGCTCCTTTGATCAGCTGGTTAAAAGTTTGATCAGGAGCCTTTTGTCTGATGAGGCGAGTGAAGCAGAAAGAGAGAATAACGTTACCGCGCCGACGTTTTCAGGAAATGAAAGAGCGATACAACACCATTCCTCCTCCTCCCACGGGGGGAGAAGACGAAGACCATGGTTTCTTCCTCGTGCTTCAGACACTCTACCCTGAAAAATCGCTTATCATAAATAAATGACCTCTTTGAAAAATTCATTTAGTCTTTAATAATGGGTTAACTCGGGGTTTTGATGCATTTTAAAGGGAGGTTTGATGGATAAATCACCGATTATAATTTAAGGGATTTGTAATCTATAGGTTTCCTGATTTAAGGGATTCTGAACCCAAATGAATCTCTGTCTGAACTTTAGACCAACTTCTGTTCTGGTTCATTATCGGACATTCACACCAGAACTCCAACCGGAGCGACTGATCAGAGACTCTGGGCCTCCGACTGAACATCAACATCTGGCTTACATCATTTGCTGCAGTAAACAAAGTGCTAAGTACTATAGCAGCATCTTCCTCCTCCTCTTCCTCCTCCTCACCGTTGTTATCGATGTCTCAAACTTCTCCTGCAGAATTAAATGTGGTGATTAAGGAGTAAAATCATATTAAACTGAATAAACTCAATCACAGTTGCGCCTGAATGTTCATTTGAATGAGAAGGAAACTTTTCCTGGTAAATGCAGATGAAGATGTTTTCTTGCTCTGTGGTTTTCTGCTTTTACCTATTTGAGCTTTGCTCCTTTGATTGCCTGCCGTGTGTGTGTGTGTGTGTGTGTGTGTTGTTGTTTACTTCAGCTGAAATAAGTTTCCTCTCTGCGTGAAACTGAGATGAGATTTGAGTTGCAGCTATATTTTCTCTGCAGGGAGAGACGAAGCCACGGAGGAAGAGGAGGCTGCAGGTGTTTGTTTGTTATGATGTTTTCACTGGCAGCTCGCGGTGATGAAGGTGAAAATGATCCTGAGTTCTTTTCCGCTGCACGTGTGTGTGTGTGCGTGAGTGTGTGAAGTCCTGCTGAAAGCTTTTAGAATCTTAATCATCTCTAATGTGAGCATTCACTCTCAGCAGCTCAAGGCTTTCTCCCCTCACACACTCTCTCACACACACACACACACACACACACACACACACACACACACACACACACACACACGCACACACACACACACACCTGTCGTTTGGCTTTTTACAGGAAGTGAAAAGTTGGAGAAGGAATAAAAAACAATGCAAAAACTGTGAAGTGATTCTAAAATAAACTGTAAACAATCCGTAACGCAGACTGGAAACTGGGGGGCGCTGGAGCACTGGACATTAGGAAGGGGGGGGGGGGTAGTTACCTCTTACCCAGAAAACGAGCGCTGCAGACAGAGTTTGATGCTGGTGGTCGTGTTCCTCTCTGGTTGCTTGATGCTGGTGTTCCTCTCTGGTTGCTTGATGCTGGATGCTGGTGTTCCTCTCTTCCCCTTCGTGGCCCTGGCGGTGTTGGCGGGAGCAGAAAGCCTCAGAGCCAAAGTGTTTCTGAGGGAATTCTGTTTCCGTAAACATTTCCTGTGTGCAGAGATGAAAATCGGGATTCAAACACAAAGCAGAAAGAGGCTTCGTCGCTCCAAGCCTCTGTTTCTCTGCATGCATGTGTGACAAAGTGTTTCTTGTTGTTTTCAGTGTTTTAGAGAGTTTGTTGAGTTACACGAGCGACAACCCAACAGATCTCAGATAAAAGGAGGCAGGAAGAGTCGGATCTGAAAGCTCCATTTTCTGCTCTTTGGCTCTTTGTGCCACAGTGTGTGAAGCTTTTCATCAGCTTTTGGCTCAGACAGGCTGAAATAAATGCAGCTTCTTTCATTCTAATGTGTGTTAAATATTTCACATTTCTGGACGTTTTTACAGAGAGGAGGAGGAGGAGGGAGAGGAGGAGGAAGAGGGGGAGGGGGGAGAGGAGGGGGAGGAGGAGGAGGGAGGAGGGGGGAGTGGAGGAGGAGGAGGGACGCTGATGTCAGGGAGGAAAGAGGAACGTGGGGTGAATATTTGTCTCATTGTGTAATCACACAGTGGATTAGATGTGACATGTCCTGGTGTCTTTAGGTTTAAGCATCAGACTCTCGCACACACACACAGACTCCCCCACTCACTTACTCTCACACACGCACACACACACACACACACACTGACTCTCACCCACACACACACACACACACAATGACTCACACACACTGACTCTCACACACACTGACTCTCACACACACTGACTCTCACACACACTGACTCTCACACACACTGACTCTCACTCACACTGACTCTCACACACACTGACTCTCACCCACATTGACTCTCACACACACTGACTCTCACACACACTGACTCTTACACACACTGACTCTCACACACACTGACTCTCACACACACTGACTCTCACACACACTGACTCTCACACACACTGACTCTCACACACACTGACTCACACACACAGATTCACACACACATTGACTGTCACCCACATTGACTCTCACACACACTGACTCTAACACACACTGACTCCCTGTGCCAATGTTCTGCTGACGTCATTCTGTTACTGAGTATCACACACAGTATACATCTTTCATTCCAGAGCATTTATAGGCGTGCAGCATAAAACTTTGGGCAGCAACATTGTTGCTTCCATTCTGATCCGTTCCGTCTGGAGTCACGTCGATTTATTGAGATTAGAATGAAAGAAATGTAATAAATGTCCTTATTGATATATTATAGCTTTTTCTGTTTCTGTGTTTGGATCAACAGCTTTTTAATAAACTTTGTCATTTTAGCTGTTGGAGTGGAATCAAACTTACCACACACACACACACACACACACACACACACACACACACACACACACACACACACACACAGCGTCCT
>NW_027467108.1:147500-152500 GCF_046128005.1 Genypterus blacodes
TAGAAGATGAACCTTCACCCTCTGGGTTTTGTTGCCCAGAGAAGAATTCCTTCATTTTTTCCAGGAATGTTTTTCAGGAATTTGCCAGAGTGATTTTCTGACCCGCCTGTCTGAGGTCTCTCTGTGTGTCGTCATGGAGATCAAACGTTTATGTGGTCCGGTGCTTCCTCTCGTGTTCCAGCTGGTTATGACGTCACACACACACGGTCCCATCTGTGTCCAGGGGTCCGGCCGTGTTTCAGCCTCTGTTGTCTTCCTGCTGGAGCTTCCTGGAGCAGCTGATCAGTATTGGGAGCAGACTGGAGGAGGAGCAGGCTGCCACTTCTCATCCTCTTTCATTACTCCTCCATTACTCCCTCATTTCCTCCTCTCGCTCTCTGAGCTCTGACTGCACAAAGCAATCAGCAGCACTTAATACCTGGGACCTGTCTGCCTCTCTGCCTGTCTGCCTGCCTGTCTGTCTGCCTCTCTGCCTGCCTGCCTGCCTGCCTGCCTGCCTGTCTGTCTGTCTATCTGCCTGCCTGCCTGCCTGCCTGTCTGCCTGTCAGCCTCTCTGTCTGTCTGTCTGCCTTTCTTCCTACCTGTCTGCCTCTCTGCCTGTCTGCCTGCCTGTCTGTCTGCCTCTCTGCCTGCCTGCCTGCCTGTCTGTCTGCCTATCTGTCTGCCTGCCTGTCTGTCTGCCTGCCTGTCTGCCTCTCTGCCTGTCTGATTTTACTGCCTCTCCGTCTCTCTACCTGTGTGTCTGGTGTGTCTCTCCCTCTCTCTCCTAACCTTTGTATCCTGTCTGGTCACTTAGGAATCTCATGTACACACACACACACACACACACACACACACACACACAGACACACACACAGTAATCCTGGGTGTCGTGGTCGTCGTGGTTTCATTATCTTTGAGAGTCTCGACATGATTAGTTTGTGATCTGTGTCTCCAGAGGACGAGCGTCACAGCGCCACCAACAGGAGGATTCTCCCGCCGTAATGAGCCTGTGTGTGTGTGTGCGTGTGTGTGTGCGCTCTGATTGGACGGCGTGCGGTGGTAATTGAGGGCTTTGTTGTTGTCGTGTCCACGATGCCCACTAATGGATTTTTCATTACAGACGCAGCAGCAGCTTCTCTGTTGTTACGGGAGATTTAATAACTCGCCACGCAATTACACCTCCGAACATACATCACACGCGTGTACGAGTGTGTGAACAACACGTCAAACCTGCACAGCGTTAACCCTCTGAGCACTGAGCTACAGACAGCAGCTCATTAATAAACACACAATTATTCTCTTTTAATAATAATCTTATTTTGTCTTTATGATATTATTTGGATGAAAAGTCATACAATTTTCTACAATTAAAATTTTCTCCTGATTTTGACTTTTTGTTTTAATCTTGACAATTTGTTAGAATCACATCACAAATAAATAATATACATAATACATATTTACATATATAATATAAAAAAAATAAAATAATAATAATTAATAAATAAATTAGATGTCTCGATCCCATAAAGCTGTCATTTCTAATAATAATAATAATAATAATAATAATAATAATAATAATATTCTGACTGAGCTAATTTCTTTCTTCATATTTCTCTTTTTTTTTTAAAGATGCCATTGAGATGAGAAGATTGATGTGATGACGTCATGCTCTCAGGCGTGTTTACAGGGAGAGCTGGTAAACCTGGAGTGGATCGGGAGCCTCGTCTGCAGTCAGGCTCAGCTTCCTGTGTGCCGCACTACCATCTGTTCCCTCTATAATTCACTCCTGGTGATTTGTCCTGACGGGCGGCGGCGGTAACAATTACCCAGCAAACACTGGGAGCGTCTCTCTGTCTCCGCTCGCTTACTCATCTCTCCACTTTCACTTCCTCCTTTTTGTTTCCTCGCAGTTTGCAGCTGTTCGCCGTGACTGTTGGTGGGACGACTACAGTAATTAAGCACCAATTAGCCCACCTTCAGCGGCGTATTAACGAGGCTGGAGAGCCCGCAGCGGCGCCGGCAGGCTGTAATCACCCAGCAGCCCCTCAGCAGGATAATACTACGGCCCTGAACCCATACTTACCCACTCCAGGAGAGAAGCGGCGAGAGTTACAGCGATCTGATGCTCCCCGATAAATAAACCTCCTGCAGAAGAATCAGAACCTGCTTCAAGAAAAAGGCTTCAACACCCAGAAACACCCGGAAACACCATGAAACACCCGGGAACAGACTGAAACAGACTGGAACAGATCATGAGGTGGGTCTGGTTCAGTTCTACTTCATTTGCTTTTGAAGATTAATAGAATTTTCTAAACGTTTCATACCTAGAATAGAGACTGAATTGGCCACGCCCACTCATGATGTCATCAGTTCGTCACCATTTTCTGGTTATCACTGGAACAAACTGCTCGGTCCAAACTGTGGACACACTCATCATGTTTATAATTGGGTTTGTGAAGAAGAACAGATGAAGATGAAGATGAAGATGAAGATGAGAGTGATGTACATATCAGTTAAACTCTGCGTCTCCGCCTTCGTCTTTCGTCTTGAAAGTCTCAGCCTATCAGAGCATCAGAGGGCGGAGACCTTTCTGAGGTCACAGCTTGGCTTTAAGTGAAGAGGAAGAGGATGATGAAGAGGCCGTGGGCGGCGGTCTGTGTTTTGTGGTCCTTGACGTTTAGCAGGTCAGAGCGTTTGGCTTCATGTTGATGAAGAACGAAGGCACAGCAGCAGAATATCTATGAGTGAAGAGGAAGATGATGATGAAGCTTAATGGTGGGGTGAATGTAAAGCAGCTCTGAGGCAGAGGAAGATGAGGCTTTTGATTGGTTAAGGTGACACAGGTCCGCCCCGGACAGCTCGCCGCTGTCTGTTAATGGAAGCTGTGACCTCTGACCCAGCAGACTGCCGGCGCTCTGACAGTGATCACTTGTGTTTGCGGCGCTCAGACAGACGGGCTGACGGCGAGGTCGACCCCCCCGCTCGCCCCGCACGCTGCCGCGGAGATAATTGGCGAGCAGCGAGGTCGTGTTTGATGGAAACACACTTTGCAAATGAGAGAGAGGCTGCAGGGAGAGAGAGCGAGGCGTCAAAACGCCCAGGGCAGACACCACTCCTCCTCTTCCTCTTCCTCCTCCTCATCCTGCCCCTGCTCATCTTCCGCATCCTAATCCTCCTCCTCCCCCTCCTCCTCCTCCTCCTCCTCCTCCTCCACACTGCTTCTTCTTCCTCCTGCTCAAACATGAGACGAAACATGAATGAAACATCAAACTCTCAGTCAAACATTCTGAAGTGTAACTTTGTGTTTGCAGCTTCTGATCAGTGTGATGATCAGGAGGAGCTGATGATCGATCACACCGATTAGATGTGAGTGTTTGTGTATTGGTTGAAGACTTATCAGAGAGATTTGTTTCAGATTGTATAGATTTATTTGAATTTTGTGACTCATTTTGATCATCAGGCAGAAACCAAACATGAAACTGAAACGATTCAGACTCACCGCCGATCCACACAGCAGCATGAGTGAAAACCACTGAAGAAGACAAACAGACGGGAGGAAGAGCTGACCTTTCAGTCACTGAGTGTGACCTGAGGGTGACTTGAGGTTGACCTCAGTGTGACCTGGTGGACTTCCTGCTGGGGGTCGAGCTCAGGTTTCCGTTCGGTTTCTGTTTCCTGATTTTCATTTTAGGAAACTTATTAAACGTTATCATAATTGACATCAAGTGACGACATGACCTGATGACATAACCCGTCCTCTCAGATTAGGTAACCAGGCCGACTGATTGTTGGGTCTCAGCCAATAGAAACATAGATTTGTGATCAACTGAGCCTGAAGCTTCTCTAAGAGGAAACATCTGACCCTCTGTCCTCTCCTCCTGCTGCTGGCTACAGGGAATGGAGAGGAGGGCGGGGGGGAGGGGGGGGGGGGGGGCAGCGGCTGATTGGCTGGAGGGGTCAGTGGGCCGTGTGTGTGTGTGTGTATGTGTGTGTCTGTTTAAAATTAAATGCTCATTAAAGTAAATTGGTCACTTAAGCAAACGGGAGAATCTGAGGGCCGAAAGCTGACGGGTCCTCAGCTGGACCAGAGCCACAGAGAAGAGCAGAGTACTGACAGAATAACAGTGTAACAGTGTAACAGTGTAACAGTGTAACAGTACAACAGTGTAACAGTGTAACAGTGTAACAGTATAAAGTGTAACAGTGTAACAGTGCAACAGTGCAACAGTGTAACAGTATAAAGTGTAACAGTGTAACAGTGTAACAGTGTAACAGTGCAACAGTGTAACAGTGTAACAGTGTAACAGTGTAACAGTATAACAGTGTAACAGTGTAACAGTGTGACAGTATAACAGTATTAATACTTACAGTGGTCCTGCTTCCTTGGTTTCCTGTTTGCTGAGGAAAATCGTCGATTGGAGCTTTTCAGCTGAAATCTGAACGGCATTCTGGGATACAAGTCAGCAAAGCCTGATCCTACACACACACACACACACACACACGCACGCACGCACGCACGCACGCACACACACACACACACACACACACACACACACACACACACACACACACACTATTATTAACGTGTGTGTTTTGGGATCTTAATTACTGGTACGTGTGTGTGTGTGAGCGTGTGTGTGTGAGCGTGTGCGTTCATAACGAGCTCCCGGCCGCTCCGTTACCGTGGTGAGCTTCGGCTAAATTGGACGATTACTCACCCGGGCGAGTAAACACGGGCAGCAATAATTGGAGCTCGCAGATTTTTACTTATTAGTATGATTTATTGATCCATGCAGACCCTCACACACCTACACACACACACACACACACCAACACACACTGTTTATCTGGGTCAAAAGGTCAGGGGGGGGCATAGAGGTGTGTGTGTGTCTGAACAACATTGACAAACCTGGACCATTAGAGGACCAACACACACACACGCACACACACACACACACACACACACACACACACGCGCACACACACACACACACACACACACACACACACACACACAC
>NW_027467108.1:157500-172500 GCF_046128005.1 Genypterus blacodes
ATCTTGCATTTACAGCGGTGTAATTAATCTGGATGACAGCTGTCTGCCGCGCAGGTACAAACAGCCAAATAATAGGGTCTGTTCAGGATGTGATGGCTCCCACTGTGCGGCGCTGAAAAAAGCCCAGCAGGTGTTTACTAAAAAGGAAACAGGGTGGAATCAGCAGTTTACAGCCGCTCATTCACCAGCACACACACTGCAGATTATTTTTATCCCGCTGCTGTTTTATTCAGCAGCAGCTGAGGCTGAATATTAGCTTAGATTCACACGGTGACAGTGAGAGGAGGGCCTGACACACCATCAAACACACAGAAAGGCTCCACTCAGCGACTCCAGGCTCACACAGCCGCTCACACACACGCTCACACACACCACAACATCACCAGATAAATTTGGTCTGTTCTGAAACTCTCCCTTCTTCTTGATGACTGCTCCTCTGCCTGTAAGCTCACATGCAGATGATGCCTCAGACCGACATGCTAGCTGCTGCGTTATTAGGAAACTGTGGTGAGGTTTAGTGAGTTTGTCTACAGAAACAAAAGTCAAAAATGCAAATCTACTTCTGCTGCTGCTGCTCAGACGACAACCAGCAGGACAATGAGCTCAGATAGAGTTTAACATCAAGGTATGCAGTCCATCCCCTCAGGCAAATTGAGCAAGGGGAGCAACCACAGTAAGAAGTACTACCAACTACCTGCAACACCATGGCAACTACCCAGAAATCCATAGCAACCACATGATACAAACAACAACCACAGTAACCATTCCCAACACTAACTGCCACATAAAAAACCATGGCAACCACATCACAATAACTAACAATCACAAACATCCATTCACAACAAACAAAAACAACTCCATAGCAACAGCCTTAGACTAACTGGTGACCACATAAAAAGCAGCTTAAATGGCTGTAGTACCATTCACAACATACTAGCAACCACCTTAACACCATAGCAACCACCAGGAACACCGTAGCAACCACTTCATACTGACAATAACCATCTACCTAGTCACATTTCACTAGGATGAATCCAACAACCAAGTGAAAAAACAACTAACACCATAGCAACTGCCTCCTAGTAACCACACAACCACACAGCAAGCAGCCAGATACACAGTCTGAGCAGAGGAGGAGCTGGACCACAGAACCACAGAGCAACAGAGCCAGGAGGTGGAGTCACAGCTGAGTGTGGGTCAAGCTGGGTCAGCGGGCCAGCAGGTGGACGGAGAGGTGGAGTTGATAAAAGCTCCATAATGTCAGAGAGATGAAGAAGTGTAGGTATAAGTGATGTAACGTTCCTCTGTGGACTGATGAGGAACTCCATCACTGCTTTATGAGGAGTCAGAGGCAGCGTGCGGCTGTGATCGGCTCGCTCAGGTCAGCAGAGCTCTGGCTCGCTGTAAAAAAACTTTATAGGAGGAATGAGAGCTGATGGTCATTAAGCTGAGAGCAGAGCCGCCCATGAAAGAGACGCCCCGAGGCTTAAGAGAAGGTTTGACAGGCAGAAGGCCAAGGAGGGCCCAGGAGGGCCCAGGAGGGTCCAGGAGGGTCCAGGAGGGCCCAGGAGGGCCCAGGAGAATCAAGAGCATATGAAGGAACCAGCCAGAAGAACCTGAGGTGAGGCAATGATCCTGCATGAGGACCTTATCTTCATCTTCCTCCCCGGTTTGAGAAGTGGAGACCAGAAGTCAACAGCCAAGTTTCACCACCAGATCAACACCAAACACAAGAGATGGAGTTCAGTGATGAAGATGAGCAGTAAACATGAGCAGCTCTCCTTCATCTCCTGTCTCTCTATAACCCGTGTGTGTGAGAGTTCATGTGTGTGGGTGTGTGTGTCCATGTATGTGTGCATGTGTGAGCGTGTCTGTGTGTGAGTGTGAGCGTGTCTATGTGTGTGTATGTGTGTCTGTGTGTGTGTATCTGTGTGTGTGTCTGTGTGTATCTGTGTGTGTGAGTGTGTCTGTGTGTGTGAGTGTGAGTGTGTGTGTACGTCTGTGTGTGTGTGTCTGTGTATGTGGGTGTGTGTGTGTCTGTGTCTATCTGTGTGTGTGTGTGTGTGTGTGTGTGTTTGTGTGGGTGTGTGAGTATCTGTGTGTGTGTGAGTGTCCAGATGTGGGCAGCTGGCTGTTTCCTTCCTTCTTGTGTTGTTTGAGTCACGCTGGCACTGCAGATGCTTTTTGTTGTCGCCTCTTAACTCCTCACAGCAGGAGCTCCACACTTAACAATCTGCAGCTCATAATGTGCAGCGAGGAGCGGCGCTCCACTCCCAGCATGCACTCTGTTCTTGTGCTCGCTCTCTGCCCTGGAGGGACGGGATAACGATTCATAAAAGAGGTTTTATTTTTCCATGTTTTTATCTGTAGACCTGAGCCGTGCGGCTGATAGATGGAGCGTCGGCGAGCGTGGAGACGGCGGCGGCGAGTGTTTCTCCCTCTCTGCTCGGCTGGCTGCACTTTCCTCTCGGGCTTGTAAACGTGTCGAGGAAGTTTTTTTAAGTTTGACGGCGAGGGGAAAAAAAAACATGTCCAGAGTTGCAGCTGAATTGCTGAATAAGTGGGAAACTTTGATTGCGGCTTCATTGTACAGCGAGACGGAAACGATCTCTTTGGTGTCTCCGCATTTTACAGTTTTTCTCCGGGCGGCAGGAAATGGCACATTTCATCTGCTGGGCTTTGTGAGAGCGGAGATGTGCTGAGGTTTGAGGAGGAGGAAAGTGAAAACAGGGAAGAAAAGTGAAAAGTTGATGACACGTTCAGCTCGCCTGTCAGCCGGAGCGACAGCGGCGAATTTGAAGCTGTCAGGTTTTTCTTTGACAGCGCGTCCAAACTGTGCCGAGGCCGGTTTGATTTCCTCTGAGTGGAGATCGCAGCCGTCACCTCGCCGCTTACGCGCGCCGCACCTCAGAGGAGGAGCATGCACACGCCCTCCCCAAGCCCACACACTCCCCGCACGCTGCCCCCATGCTCCTCACACACTTTCCACGATCCCATCCCATCAGAATAACCACTTCCTGTCTCCACCTCACCCTTTTGCCTGTCGCCATTGTTAAAGTCAGATTTAAAGCTTCGGGGTCAGACTTTGCTTCGACCTTTAGACTGTGAATCAGTTCCATTGAGCGGCGGTGACAGGAACAACAGTAAATCCACTTCCTGTTTGCTGTGTGAGGAAGATGCTGAGCGGCTGAAAGCAGCTTTGAATCTAAACTCAAAGATTCCTCCTGACGCTGCAGTAAAGAAAGAGCGGCTGCTGGATTAAAGCCGTCGCTCTGTCACACGCTCGTCACGCTCAGCTTCACGCCACGCACACGAGGAAGAGCCCCCCCCCCCCCCTCCTCTTCCTCCTCAGGACAGCAACGTCTACATTCTGATTGAAGAGCTGCTTAAGTCCATGAAGATGAAGGTCGTCATGAGTACCAGGATATTAATGAATATGAATGTAGATGATGTCATACATGTCAGCAGCAAGGATGAAGAACCTGCAGAACCTCAGGCTTCAGTCTGAACACGAGACGTTCAGATGAGACAGTTACTATATAAATACAAACTGGAGATTTATATAATGTATAACAACTTTCATAGATTGATGGAGTTTCAAAATAATGGCGCGATCTTTAATTGTCGTTCTTTACCTCAGATTGTTGCTTGTTGTTTTCTGATCTTGTCCTCCGTCTCATTCTGTCCCTTCTTGTCCTAGATGATGTAATGTTGAGTGTTCTCTGGTCTCACCTGGTCCTGTCTCACCTGTTCCTGTCTCACCTGGGCCCGTCCCCTCCCTGTAGGAGCTCTGGTCTCCTCTGGTCTCACCTGGGCCCGTCTCCTCCCTGTAGGAGCTCTGGTCTCCTCTGGTCTCACCTGGGCCCGTCCCCTCCCTGTAGGAGCTCTGGTCTCCTCTGGTCTCACCTGGGCCCGTCTCCTCCCTGTAGGAGCTCTGGTCTCCTCTGGTCTCACCTGGGCCCGTCTCCTCCCTGTAGGAGCTCTGGTCTCCTCTGGTCTCACCTGGGCCCGTCTCCTCCCTGTAGGAGCTCTGGTCTCCACAGCAGCAGTGAACAGATTTTCCTGTTTTTTCCTGCGTTTTCACTCATCGGCTCTGTGTTTCTGTGCTGTAAAAGTTTCTGGCCGTCTCCCCGTCCAGCTGGAGCGTTGTCCTCGTCTCGATGAAGAGACGTCCTGGACGGCGTGCTGGTTGGTTGCTGTGGTTGGCAGAGGGAAGTGGCTGGCTGGTGACTGCTCGAGTCTGTTCCCTGTTATTCCCTGTTGTGTTCCTGTTTTCCAGGTTTGTGTGAGTGGACACGCCGACATGCCAACAGAAACCTCAGCAGCGTCCAGCGCTAACAGGAAATCTGGCTGCTGACACCCAGCAGGCCGGCTCAGCAGCTGTTCACTTTATATCCTCAGCTTCATCACTCATCTTCATCGCTCACTCAGTAAACAGCCCTCGGTCTCTCTCTCACCCTCTGTGCAGACCTCCCTCTCTCTCTCTCTCTCTCTCTCTCGCCCTCTGTGCAGACCTCTCTCTCTCTCTCTCTCTCTCGCCCTCTGTGCAGACCTCCCTCTCTCTCTCTCTCTCTCTCGCCCTCTGTGCAGACCTCCCTCTCTCTCTCTCTCTCTCTCTCTCTCTCGCCCTCTGTGCAGACCTCTCTCTCTCTCTCTCTCTCTCTCTCTCCCCTCTCACCCTCTGTGCAGACCTCCCTCTCTCTCTCTCTCTCTCGCCCTCTGTGCAGACCTCTCTCTCTCTCTCTCTCTCTCCCCTCTCGCCCTCTGTGCAGACCTCTATCTATCTCTCTCTCTCTCTCTCTCTCTCTCTCTCTCTCTCTTTCTCTCTCTCTCTCTCTCTCTCTCTCCCCTCTCGCCCTCTTTGCAGACCTCTCTCTCTCTCTCTCTCTCTCTCGCTCTCTCTCTCTCTCTCTCTCCCCTCTCGCCCTCTTTGCAGACCTCTCCCTCTCTCTCTCTCTGTCTCTCTCTCGCCCTCTTTGAAGACCTCTCTCTCTCTCTCTCTCTCTCTCTCTCTCTCCCCTCTCGCCCTCTTTGCAGACCTCTCCCTCTCTCTCTCTCTCTCTCTCTTGCCCTCTTTGAAGACCTCTCTCTCTCTCTCTCTCTCTCTCTCTCTCTCTCTCTCTCCCTCTCTCTCTCTCTCTCTCGCCCTCTGTGCAGACCAGTATGAGTCACAAATAATACTAAATATTAATACGACTCAGATGTGGCTCACCCTTGTTTGCAGAGTAAACATTCGCTCAGTGAAGCAGACAGACACTCAGACACTGGTGAGCTCCTCTGCTGTCTTGTGGTCGCGTCTTTAAAGCTCTCAGCAGCCCAGTCCCGGATTTTCATACTGAAATTGGAAACGCTTATAAAATGCAGCTTTGACGGATGTTACCCTGCAGGTTCTCAGTCAGGAGGACGGAGCCGTTCTGCCCTGGCGGGTGGATCGATGGCGGTGGCGTTTGGACCAATGGGCTGCGAGCCGGCGCGGCGACAGGAGCCTCCATCAGTGCAGAGGCTGCTGGCTCCGACGCTCTGATTACCCAGAGGCCTCAGGCTGACGCTACGTCCAATTAGCGTTATGGATGAGCTTCGGCCCGTCAGCGCCGCCCGACCAAACCTCCTCCTTCTCTCCATGTCGCCTCTGTGGCCCCCGGCCCGCGGCCCCGCAGCTCAGCCGGCGTCCTGCAGGGAGGCGGGATCAGACGGGCAGCAGGGACACAGCAGGGAAGAAAAGAGATGTTGGAAACCTGTTTGTTCCTCTGTAAGCCGTCTCATTGTGCAAATGTTCTTCTTCTCTTTGGGTCTGCAGGTCTCTGTTGGACCCTGATGGACCCTGGTGGACCCTGATGGACCCTGATGGACCCTGATGGACCCTGGTGGACCCTGATGGACCCTGATGGACCCTGGTGGACCCTGATGGACCCTGATGGATCCATGAACACGTTGAAGCTCCTCTACATGAAGACAGAAGCTTAGTTACACACTTATATCTTCTTCTGTTGTGTTGTTGCTTTGCTTTAACTTCTTCCGTCATTCCCCTCCAACCAGGACGTCAAACAGAGACCTCATGTCCTACGTGACCATGGAGACCCAGAGTCTGTTGACGATACAGATTGATGAGTCGTTTCTTCATCAACATAAAATCAAAGCTCAAGCGTCTTTGCGTGGTTTTTCCTAAATGAGATTTTGGGCTTTACAGATTTTTCAATTTCCATCTTCAAATTGGCCAAACAGCTCCTGAGGAGGAAGAGGAGGGAGGAAGAGGAGAGACATCAGGTTATCTGGGAGTAATCTGTGCTTAAACATGATCACTGCTCCAGTTTGTTTGATATTTAGTGAATAATAAAGTGATTCACAGTGTGAGTAAAGAGTGTGTGTGTGTGTGTGTGTGTGTGTGTGTGTGTGTGTCTGTGTGTCTGTGTGTGTGTGTGGGAGATGAATTAGACAGGAAGCTGCAGCCTTTGAACAGCAGCAGCAGCAGCAGCTAACACAGTGTTTACATGAATCACTCATATGTGTATTGACAGCAGCTGTAAATGATGAATGACCAGATAGAGACGCAGGACAACATGGGAAGCACACGGCAAGCACACGGGATGCACATGGGTATAAATAAAGCAGCGTGACAACAAACAGACAAAACCCAGAGGAACACAGCGCCATCTGGTGAGACACGCAAGCATCCGTCTGATGCGTCGGCTCCTCCTGGAATTACTGAGGAGGCACACACACACACACACACACACACACACACACACACACCCCTAACACGTTGATAAAGACCTCCAACAGGAATGATGACACTATCCGTCTCTCTCTGTCTCTCACACACACACACACACACACACACACACACACACACACTGTCTCTTTCAGCATTCCTATTTTAATTTGAAAGACTTTTTATTCCGAGTACATAAAATAACAATAATACTACTATAACTTCTACTAATGATAATAATAATCATTAAAAATTGTGTTTTTTTAGCCTCAGGTTTTTCTGCCTCTCGCCTCTTTTGAGCTTTTATTTTGAAAGTCTTCTCCTCTCCAGTAGGTGAGGCGTGATGAGGTGACGGTGAATTCCCTTCATTTTGATATGAAATGTGAAGATTCGCTCACCTGACAATGAGATCCAGACACGTCCCTGACTTCCTCCTCGCTCAGTCAGCTGATGTCGTGTCCTTCCTGTTAAGGCGCTCAGGTGAGGCGCGGCTCCTTCCTGTCAGCCTCGCTGGTACGCTCTTACATTCACTCTGCACGCGTTTGTTATCGTCTCGCCTCTCTGTCGCTTCCTTTCATGGCGTTGACCTCCTCCTGTAAAGCCCCGACCCGCCGCTGACCCTCAGCTCGCAGCGCGGCGGCGTACAGACTCCCAGAATGCAGTGCGGTTTATGAGTGTCAGGAACAGAGGCCGTGTATTCATGTTTAATATATGGGGGAGGGGGGAGGAGGGGGTGACAGAGACGAGGAGTAGTTTGGCAGATAAGGAGACGAAGAGGAGGAGGAGGAGGAGGCTTCACCCGCACGCTGTGGCAGGCGGAGGGGGAGATGTGGGTGACACCCGCACAGAGCTTCTCCTCCACCTGTCTGAGGAGGAAACGCTGCGGCTGATTGGCTGATGAAGGAGCTTTGATCTCCAGGAGGAAACTCACACAACCTCCATCCTTCTGTCTGCAGCCGCACGACAGGGAAACCATGAAGAAGAGATCAGGGGCACGAGCAGACAGCTGTTTACTATCAGGGGGTCACATCTGTGTGTGTGTGTGTGTGTGTGTGTGTGTGTGTGTATGTGTGTGTGTGTGTGTGTCAGGGACAAAAGGAACTGAAAGCAGAGAGACGGGACGGAGAGCTGACAGACACATCAGAGGAGGAAGAAGAGGAGGAGGAGGAGAAGGAAGAGGAGGAGGATTATGTATTTGACTAAAGTGTCCTGGCCTTTGTGTGTACTTGTACGTGTGTGTGTTGGTGTGAGAACACACACACACACACACACACAGTGGAGGAGCCTTCGTCCTCCTCAGGAGGGGGCGGGGCTGCAGGCTGTGTGTGTGTGTGTGGAGGTGAACGGAGCCCAGCAGCTCCACTTGAACGCCTCAGCGAGCTTCCTGTGTGATGACCCCTCCCCTGTGAGCGCTGTGTCACTGTCTGACTCACATACACCTGTAACCGCTGACAACGCCGTGTTTGCAAACAGGTTAACCGTGTGTGTGTGTGCGTGTGTGCATGGGTGTGTGTGTGTGTGTGTGTGAGTGTGAGTGTGTGAGTGTGTGTGTGTGTCAACTCGCCTCGTTTGAAGAGAAAACAAACCTGATTGGAGCCTTGTGAGGATGTTTAGCTGTCGCCAACGTAATTATGAGGCCTGAGCGAACGCCGTGGCGGCGGCGGCGGCGGCCTGGCTCGCTGACAGTGAGGAGCATTGTGGGAATTATCCACTCGGTGTAGTGGAGTATTAAACATTTAGAAGCTGCTGATTGCTTGAGTCGTCACGGCAGCAGATTGGTTGTCGTGGAGATGAAAGATGACGGTGACAGAAGGAATCAGCGTGTCTGAGGCGGCGGGAGGAGGAAGGTTATCCGAGCGTTCTGTGGATATTCACAGGAAGTGTCCCCGGGGACGACAGAGCCAATTAACAAATCCCATTAATTACCAGACTATCACAACTGATTAGAGGACGGCCGTCTGCTGCCGGCTCCACGCCGCCACGCCAACAATCACAGGCACACAGCCAATCAGAGGCCAGCGTGCCGCCCCAGGTCACAGCAGTGTCACTTCCTCTTACTCTTCTTCTTCTTCATGGGCTTCTTTCCTGTTTGTGTTTCCTCCTCCTCTGTTTTCTTTCTCCTTTTACTTTTCTTTCTCATTCATTTTGTTTTCTCACTCTTCTTGTTCTTGCACACACACACACACACACACACACACACACACACACACAAATTGAACAGGTTACTCAAGGTTCAAAGTTTAGAAACCAGAAGGTAAAAGTGTGGATTACAGCGCCACCATCAGGCCAACGAGAGACTTCAGAGCAGTGAGTAGACAAACACCATGACAACATGAAGAGCTGACACCCTGACACCCAGACACCCTGGCCTCCTTGGCCTCCTTGGCAGAGGAGCTGATCTCTGCTCGGAGCGTCAGAGAGTAAAAGTGTCCGGTGTAAATCCTCCGCAGGCCGGCAGCCTGACAGGAAGAGGTAATACATTTTTAATTGCAAGTGTGATTGTACGGCGTGAGGAAGCTGCACGGGCTGATTAAATGGATTTGGGTTAATATTAGAGGCCAATCTCTGGCGGTGACAAAGCCTCTGGAGGAGAGAAGGTAATTGCAGGAGGACAATTATAATCCTTCATATTGTAATAACGGAAAATAATGTTTCCTCCCCGAGCGCACAAAAGACAAATGATTGGACGGCGCTCCTATGAAAAAGTGAGATTCATCAGGAAAGATGATTGGATGCTTATGTCAGCGCTTAGACTCCAAATCTAAAACACACAACAATCATTTAGCTGCAAACACACATCGGCAACGACGACGGCGGCGGCGTGTTTGTGTTTATTTCCTGTTTTTTATTGGGCGGCAGAAAGAAACAAACCCATCCTGACACATCGTTTAGTCTCAACCTTCCTTTCCTTCGGACTGCACACACACACCGTGCACGTGGAACCACCTGTTTCACCACACGCACACACAGGCGCACACACACACCCACACACACACACACACGCGGTCGTTGTTTGACGTGTGGGACTGAAGTGAGAGTTAATTTAAGGAGATGCAGGTTTTTTACAGTGCACTCTGTTCTGTCAGACGGAGTCGTGGGCCTGAGCGTCCTTAGCGAGCGGCGACCCGCGGAGACGCAGTGTGAACTGACAGAGCGGGGGGTCTGACAGCGGCGGGGCGGCCATGCGTGACGCTCACACCGCTCGCTTTTCCAGGAAGGAGAATAATTGGACAAAGTCTCCATGTAAATTTGTCCAGGACACTGATTTTAAGGATCTGTGCATCCATGCAGGCGACACGTTGAGCCGCCGCCGCTCTCCTCCTGGAATAATAAGGAGGAGACGCCAGGGAACAGGAAGGTGACAGGAAAAACAACAGGAAGTCACAGAAAATGTCACATTTGTTTGAGGATTTGACTCCTTCACACAGACAGACAGACAGACAGACAGACAGACGTGTGCGTGATCCCAGGAGGGTGAACCCAAATCACCATCAGGAGGCTGAGTGATTGATGAAGTCATTGATTGATCACCTGTCACACGCCTGGTCCATTACGCTCCCTCATTAGAAGATGCTGCTGCTAATTACCCAGCATGCCTTTCAGATCTTCTCTCTGCAGGCAGGAAGGACACAGGGACAGAACGATGTCAGCTCATTCCCTTTCCTCGTCTTTCCATCAGACGCTCCTGAAGGCGTCGGCTCGTCCTCCTTCCTCCTGACTGGACAGATGTTTAGTCTCCAGCCTCTGCTGCACACAGAGGCTCAGCCAATCACAGAGCAGCGTTCCTCAGTGGAGGGAATAACGGCGGCGGACTCAGCAACTCAAACACACTCACATCAGAACCACACACACACAAACAAAGACGGAAACAAAAGCCTGCGACACAAAATACACAACAACCTGCAGGAAGGGACGAGCGAGGACGGAAACTCAGGCGTGTCCACGAAGACGCCGTCTGCTGAATGCGGAAACCAAACCACCGCAGCGTTCCTGTGAGGAAGAAACAGGAAGAAGAGGAGGAATCCCATACGTGTGGGTGGTTGATCCTCTGGGGAGCAGAGATGTGCTCAGTATGATTCATTTTACACAAACAGACATGGAGGCAGTTTGTGGCGACTCGTCCTCTGGGGACAACGGAGGAGCAGATTGAATCAAAGCGATGTGTGTGTGTGTGTGTTGGTGGAGGATGAGTCACCGTGTTTTGGAGAAACGATCAGAGAGGACGAAGAGGAGACGACAACACAATGACGTCTCCAGCCAAGCTGCCTGTACAGACCGTCACTCCCTTAGCCTACGCCTCACACACTGAGAACCTCACACTCCCCCATGGCATTTACACTTTAGTAAAGTTTACACGTCTTTAGGTTTGGATTTAAGTTAGAATCTGTGCCTGTGTGTGTGTCTCTCTGTGTGTGTGTCTCTCTGTGTGTGTGTGTTGCTGCGGGGCCTGTGGGTGTGCGGCTCATCTGTTGCTCCCTGAGGAGTCGGTGCATTAGCGCTGAAAGGCGGCGTCTGCATTTCCATCATCCACACGCCTCGTAAACGTGACGCCAAACCTGTTTGCTTCTCTTCTCTCTCCAGTTTGTCTGCTTTTCTCTCCTTCCTCCCAAAAACACTTTAGAACTGCTGTGATCATTTTGTGTTTTCTCTCCAAGGACTTCCTGTTTCTGGAAAGCCGCCGCATGAATCAGAGGCAGATTTTTACTTTCACACAGTGGGGTGTGTGTGTGTGTGTGTGTGTTTGAAAGATGGCTGATGTTCAGTGCTGTACAGGGTTTAATGTAAGGGAGCAGATGATGGGAGGAGGTGGAGCAGGAGGAGGAGGAGGAGGAGGAGGAGGCCTGAGTCATCAATCTGCAAGTGGGAGGGAGCGGGAATGAGAAAAAGAAAGTAAGAGACAGAGAGGGAGAGAGATAGAGTGAGAAAGGGAGAGAGAGATAGAGTGAGAAAGGGAGAGAGAGAGAGAGTGAGAGAGAGAGAGAGAGAGAGAGAGAGAGAGTGAGAGAGAGAGAGTGAGAGAGAGAGAGAGAGAGAGAGAGAGAGAGAGAGAGAGAGAGAGAGTGAGAGAGAGAGAGAGAGAGAGAGAGAGAGATCTTCTCGGGGCTTCACGCTGGCTTGCAGCTGTTTTCACTGACTCGCTCACCCGCACGCATCACTTCCTGTGGACCTCCTGCAGAGTGAGACGCCCAGGTGGACTGAGAGGAAGATCAACATCACAAAATCAGTCTGTCTGTCTCTCTGCCTGTCTCTCTTGTGTTTCACACACACACACACACATGTTCCCTTCTTCAGCTATTTCACTTGTTTATGCATGAATGGATGCTAATTGGTCGTAAACGCGACCCTGAGTGTCGCCGCCACATCAGTCTGTCTGGTTACAGCCAAGCCCAGTGAAGCCCCGCCTCCAGGTGTTTGACTGACAGCAGGCACAGGCTAATGGAGAATCATCACAAAGGCAGTGTGTGCTTTCTGTCACACTGTGGTCACGGTGATGCAGATGGACTCCATGCACGGAGTGAATAGAGAGTGAAGGTCTACCCTCTGTGTGTGTGTGTGTGTGTGTGTCTGTGTGTAAATGAGTGTTTTTAATTTGTTCTCTGCTTGTGCTTAGCCAGCAGTCAGAGCCGCTGCCTGTTTGAATACACAGTGATGGATGAGGGGCTGCTGCACGCATACACACACACCCACACTCTCACACACACACACACACACAGTCTGGGTTTGCTGTCGTTGTGAGGACTTTGCTTTGACTGAGTTACACAGGCCTCAGGCTAAATTTAACCTGACAATGGCATAAAACACTTTACTACACACACACACACACACACACACACACACACACACACACACACACACACACACACACACACACACACAGCTGGTTGGCTGACACACTATGTGTTTGTGCATAAAGCTGCATTGAGCTGTTTCACCAAATCACACACACGTGATCTCACAGAGGAAGAGGAAGTTGTTTTCACACACCCACGCACACACACGCACACACACACACACACACACACACACACACACACACACACACACACACTTGACTGTGCTCAGTGAGGAGACAGGCATGATGAAGAAGATGATGAAGATCACTACACTGAACATAAAGATCACAGTGATGATAATGACGGTGAAGAAGATGATGCTGACCGTCACCATGGTGATCGTCATCATCATCACCACCACAATGGTCATCATCATGCTCTACACCAAAATGGCCATGATCCTCATCATCATCCTCTTCCTCACAGCACATGGTGATGCTTCGTCCCTATTGACTCCAGATGTTTGCACTTCCTGCCTTCATGTCACTCAGGGGGCCAACCAGCACTGACGTGTGTGTGTGTGTGTGTGTGTGTGTGTGTGTGTGCTAGTGAATGTGTGTATGATTATGCAGGTGATACACACTCCACAAAATGACATCATTAACAGTGTGTGTGTGTGTGTTGTGTGTGTGTGTGTGTGTGTCTGTGTGTCTGTGTGTGTGTGTGTGTAAATGTAAAAGAGAAGTGTGAATCTGTTGGTGAATTTCTATGGCAAATCTATGAGTATTTGTGTTTGTGAATAGGATAGTGTGTGAGTGTGTGTGAGAGCCCTGCTCTCTCTCTGGCTCTGTGTGTGTGTGTGTGTGTGTGTGTGTGTGTGTGTGTGTGTGTGTGTGTGTGGTGGAGCGGCACAGTGCCGGGCTGCATTTCGGTGATAAGCGATGATGAGTGAGCGCAGAGCGAGCAGGGGGGTGACTGAAGTGTGACATCCAGCCAGGGGCTTATTGAGGGAGGAGGTGGGGGAGCACCCATCACCTCCCCACCACACACACACACACAACCCCAACTCCCCCCCCCCCCCCCCCCCCCCCCCCCCACACACACACACACACACACACACACACCCTCCACCACACTGCAAAAAAAGAGTCAGCGTGAAGTCGCTTTGACTCCAATTCAGCCCAAAAACTACAGTGACATCATGTTTCCATTACAAATCAATCAATGAATCAATCAGGTTTGATGCATTCCATCATGACTGACAAGAGGCATCAAGTCAAAATAAATCTAATAAAACAAAACAAACCACAGTCATGAATAAAATATTGGATAAAGTAAATAAATACAAGATTAGATTAAAAAAATCCATAAATAAAATCAAATCTGTAGAATAAAAACAATAATGAATCAAAGATTCAAATCTTCAAAAAAAAAGACAGGAAGTTAAATCACTGCAGAGCAGAAACTTCCTGCCTGCAGCTGATTGAGGTTAGAAACAGGAAGCGTAAAGCTGCAGACTTTTTGCAGCGTGCTCCTCCTCATCTTCCTCATCTTCCTCATCCTCCTCATCCTCCACTGCTCTCCATTTCTGAGTGGAGAAATGAGAGCTGCTCCACGCTGGCTGCCTCTGCCTGATGCCCCGCAGCTCGCCGCTCGCCGCCTCAGCCTCAGCTCGCTCTGACAGCACTTGGGGGGATGTTGGAGGATGGAGTCCGTCATCAGATACGCCTCTCGGCCCGCTCGCAGCTGCAATTGGAAAAGCTCTCCTGTTGCAGATTGCGAGACGGCAGGCCGTTGGCCGATGCACGCCTGGCTGCATGGAGCGCCGCTGGATCCACGGGTTTGGATTAAGGCGTTAACCCGCTTCCCGCTTCGCCGCCGCCATCGCCGGCGCCCGAGCTGACAGGCCGAAGGAGCGGCCAGGTGCTTCAGCGGTCCGGACCGCCGCCGCCGCTACGTGGACCCGGTGTGAAGAGGGCCGGCGGTGTCGATGCGGTGGATGAGACACGGGCGAGTGCGGCAGCGCCTTCGCTCCAGCGGGCAGCAGGATGAAGATCAGAGCAGGAACAGACATGACACCATCAGACTGAGCCCAGGGAAACACGCACACGCATGTTTCCTTTTCTGCTGAGCTCATCCTCATTGAAAACATCGATGATTGATCAGAAGAACAACGTGGAACGCCACCGCACGTCTTCAGTAAACAAACATACGGCTTCTCACTTCCTCAGGGTCGTTCTGTGGTCGGTCAGGGGCCAAGAGCTCCAACCGCTTGAATCTGTTGACCTTTGACCTCACAGGACAGACGTGACATGAGACTAATCAGATTATGGCTTCAGTCTGATGTCATTATTAGTATGCATGTAAATGAGGTGAGTCAGGGGTCAAAAGGTCAAACTGCTGTGGAAATTCAATTCAAAGTTCAACTTTCAGATGAGGGACATTTTGAGACATTAACAGAAAATTTACATGAAATGAACCGAAGGAAAGAGAGAGAAGATGAAGAACTGAGTCAGA
>NW_027467108.1:175000-180000 GCF_046128005.1 Genypterus blacodes
GTTTGCTCTGAGTGCATTAGGAGGAGGAAGAGCCAATGGGCTGCGGGCGAGGCTCGGGGTTTGGCAGGAGGCCGGCGGGTTACGACCGGCGGCGCTGAGCGATAAGAGGAGGAGGATAAACAGATGGCTGCAAACAGAGGGATGATAAGTAACTAAACTCAACAGTCTGCTGAACGCCGCGTCTCACAGGAAAACTCCCGTCTTCTCTCTGTCGAAGTCTTCCCGGGTTCTCCTCCTCCTCCTCCTCCTCCTCTTGGTACGTTTGGGAGGTGACATCTCCTCGCCGACGCTGAGCCCAGAAATAAATAAAGTGAGGTTGCTGCTGCTGCTGCTGCTGCTTCTCGCGTGGAATTGATCCCCGGTGAAATGTGGACTTTCTTCCATCTGCTCACCGCTAATTAACAGACAAGAGCTTCCCAGAAGAGAAACCTCCACCTCCTCCTCCCCCTCCTCCCCCTCCTCCCCGTCCTCCTCCTCACCCACAGATCTGTGGGGAAACAATGTGAGCCCGCGAGGTGAGACAGCCAATCAGCAGCCACCATCGCTTTGCTCAGCAGGTAGGAGGACAAGAACACGTTAAGGACACGTTTCCTCTTTTTTTTGTCCTTTCAGAGGACAAATGGGACAAAATGTCTCTCTTCCGTCTCTGCATCAGAACTCTGCATCCTGTCTGAGATTTGGACCGCCCCGGTTCTGTTGTCCGTGTGATCTGCAGCGTTCTGCTTGAGAGGATCCTTGAAGAACGTCTCCAGGTATTTGATTGGATCCTTCAGTCTTTGGACATCTCTGTAGTTTTAAGTGTCTTCACTGAGGTCATCAGGGCCTAGAAGATATTCCAGGGTTCTTGTTGAAGTTTGTTGAAGGTTCTGTGCTCCTTTGAGTCGCTGCAGTGGGTCCTAGAGGAGGTTCCTAAGGTCCTAGAGGAGGTTTGAAGGTCCTAGAGGAGGTTCCTAAGGTTTCAAAGGTCCTTGAGGAGGTCCTTGAGGGCTTCCCCAAAGGCCCAGTTGTTTCTCCAGGAGATTCCTTTGGTTTCTGCAGGATCTTCTACAGATACATAAAGAGCGTTTAGGAGGATTCACGCAAACAGGCTGAAAAATGAAGTTAGATTCAATTCAGTAATTAGTTTTCCTCAAAAGTTTGGGAGTAATATTCCTTTGGACTCTTCTCTGTTTTCTTTCTTTCGTCACACATTTAAATAAACGAGTGAAAGGTCCAGCTTTGCATCGGTGCAACCTAAAGGTGTGTGTGTGTGTGTGTGTGTGTGTGTGTGTGTGTCCTTTATGAACCTCATTAACACCGGTGATGAGTTCGGCCTCTGAAACGTCACGCAGACGCGACATCATCTCAAGAATTATCAGAAACTTATAATGAATTTGGAAAGTTTGGGGGAAAACAAATGTAAACTAAGAAGCAGAAGCAGAAGGTGAAGGGAGTGAAAACACAAAGCTGAGAGGAGGAAGTGCGAGGTAGAGGAGCGCCACAGAAACCTGCGCTAATTACGGCACAAACCTGCTAAAAGTCTCATTTTCACAGGTGATCAAAAGTGCTTTAATCAGCTGTGAACACAACAACACACCAACACACAGCTACACACTACACACAACAACACACAGTGACACACAACACACCAACACACAGCTACACACTACACACAACAACACACAGTGACACACAACAACACATCAACACACAGCTACACACTACACACAGCAACACACCAACACACCAACACACAGTGACACACAACAACACATCAACACACAGCTACACACTACACACAGCAACACACCAACACAACAACACACAGTGACACACAACAACACATCAACACACAGCTACACACTACACACAGCAACACAACACATACCAACACAACACACTGCAACACACAGTGACACACACCAACACAACACAACACAACACACACCAATCACTTCTTCATTACCATGAATAAATTATCTCCTCACACATTCCAAACTTAATGAGAAACCTGTCTGTGTTCTTTCATATGGAATGGTGTGTGTGTGTGTGTGTGTGTGTGAGATATGAATGTATTATTCTGCATATTTAATTATTCTAATTAGTATCAATATTAAAAGAGCATTTTTAAACTTTATTTTGGAAATCTAGAAAAAATGTAAAGGCTCAAGAAAACTAAAGACGACATCATCAAGTAAACACACACACACACGCACGCACACACACACACACACACACACACACACACACACACACACACACACACACACACACACACACACACACACACACACACACGGTGTAAAGCGGTGGTTCCAGCCTCAGTTTGCCGTCTCCTCTCGTGTTTCCTCTGTGAGTTGACCGTCGGCAGACATTCATCACTTTCCTTTGTTTCTGTGAAATATGTATGACCGCTTCATGTTTATCTTCTTCTTCTGTGGTGGCAGCGGCGGCGGCGGGCTGTCACAGGAAGGAGCTGGGCTGGGAGGTCCGAGGGAATAAACTTTAATTATACATGCTGGTGTCAGGGATACGGAGCGGCGGGCGGATGGAGTGATTGATTCAGCCTCAGCGGGGGGGCGTGGGGGGGGGTGTTTAGTATCCGCGGCGATGAGCTGCGAGCCCTTCATCACCTGAGAGGCAGCCCGCATTAAGGCAGCTGTCAGGGACTTTGATTTGGAGTGGGAATTACAACACGCACACAGACACACACACACACACACGTAACACACACACAACACACAGCCTCACACAATACCCAGGCTTGCATAATATACATGACACACACACACACACACACACGCATGCCGCTGTCGCCCCAGGCGGATGCTGCAGCAGCTCCTTGACGTGACACCGCATGAATAATTTGCGAGCGGCAGTTCAGGCTGGAGGTGAAACAGAAACAGAGCGCTAAGAAATCCCACGCTTCCCAAACACACCTCGTGTTAGAGCGCGAGCGGCCCTGAACAGAAAGCAGAAACGCATCACAAGCAAGAAGCTGACAGGACGATGAAGAGGCTGAAGAGGCTGAAGAGACTGAAGCGCCACGCCGCCTCACACTGCTGCCGGCTCAATGGAGACCCAAAACGCCAAAGTGTCCCCGACGTGAACACCAGCCGGGCCCACGTCTGGGGATCTGTGGGCGCCGCAACCGAAGGAGCAAACAGGAGGACAGCTGAGGCTCAGAGGGAAACACACCAACATGCCGCCGCCGCCGCCGCCATGCTCTTCTTCTACTGCGCTCACTGTGGCAGTCAGCATCACAGAGAATACACAGGGTTTACCAGGACAGCAGCAGATGGAGGCGCTTACAGGAAGTTACCTTCAGGTGTTTACTTCTTACATGTCGGTGTTTGTGTACATGTGACCTTTGACCTTTACTGGAGAAGCTCTGCTGGTTTCTTCTCTACCTGCAGCTCTGTTTGCCGCTCTGCCTTCCTGGGGTATGACCTGCGATCTGTATCTGCCATACTCACACATCCTCATCATCTTCCTCTCCATCGCTTTCTTCTTCCCATCCTCTTCATCGCTCCAGGAACCAATCATTGGGACTTCCTTCAAAACCTGCACACACACACACACACACACACAACACAAAAAAAACACACTCGTTAACACATGCATTAGAATACACACACACACACACACACACACACACACACACACACACACAAACACACACTGGACTGGTTTCTTCAGGCACTTTCTGTTTATCAAACGTTAGGATGTAAAATGCGACAGGATGCGTGTTGATGTGTTTATTTGCGGTGTGAGACGCGGCTGCGGCGGCGGCGGCGCTCTGAGGCGGCAGGATATCAGTTCACACTCCATCAGTTCACCGCCGGCCAGAGACCAATTTCACAAGCGCAGGCTTGTTTGTCCACATGTCCTTGAATAATAACAGAATCAATATTCAGCGTTTCCATTACAGCGAGCGGCGGCGGCGTCCTGAGAGACGGCAGGAAGTTGCTGAAAAAAAAACACTTCACACGGCAGGAAACACGGCGAAGCTCACATTTTCATCCAAAACAAACAAGAGAGAGAATTACAGCCAGGACATCAAGAAGAAACAAATGAAAGACGATCAAACTCCTCTAAAGTCTGTAAGAATAAAGAAATGAATCCAATTTAGATGAAAAACGGATTATGAAATACATTATCATTATTATCATCTGATTCTTTTACGTTACAGAAAGAAAGGAGGCAAGGAAATGAGGAGATAATGGAGAAGGAAAGGAAAGCAAATAGAAAGTAGTGAAGGAGAGAGGGAAAAGGACAAAAGCGTGTTAGGGAAGGAAATATTGAAGGAAAGGAGGAAAGCAGAGAACAAAAGAAGAAAGAAGAAGTAACAGAGGAAGCAGGGAAGGAAATGAGGGGGGGAGAAGAAGAGATTTTAACCCCATTAAGACGAAGACGAAAGACAGTAGGAGAGAACAAAGTCAGACAGAAGGAGGAGAGAGGAAGAGGAGCAGTCCACACTTGGAAGATCTGCTCCAGGTCCTGAGGATCCAAACCCAGGATGGTGTGGACATGTAGAGGATCCTGTACATGACGGGTTCAGGTTCAGGTCCAGATCTTCTTGAAGATTGTCCCACATATTGTAAACTCTGTGCTCCTCTTCATCAGAGCTCCTCTTCATCAGTTGTCCACAGAGCCTCTCAGAGGACAAACCTGCTCAGGATCTTCAGACCTTTTCGTCCTTTAAGGGCCAAAGTTTCAGCGCCCAAACTAAAACCCAAGCGTGAAAATGTTGAAACTCTCCTCAGCGTCACGCCTGGTGTTCTTAAAGGGACAGTTCACGCCATCAAACTTTCCCATCATTTTCCCTCTGACCTCTGACCCCGCGAAGCCGCGTGCTGACGGCGTGCTGCAGGTTTGACAGCGGCGGAGGAGGAGACGCCGCTAACAGATGGCAGCGTCGCTTTCTACTTAGCTTCAGTAAAGGTTAAACAGCATCAACCAAAATAGAGACGACCATCTGTTCACACACACACACACACACACACACACACACACACACA
>NW_027467108.1:185000-202500 GCF_046128005.1 Genypterus blacodes
TAATTATCACCAGCGGTCCACCGGCCGCCGAACACGAGGCCGCGCCTCCCCGTCACCTTACAAGCTGCACACACACCCGAGACAAATCAACCCGTCAGGGGGAGACGACCGTGACCCGTAACCATGGAGACGCGACCCACGCCAACTGCGACTCACAATTACAGCTGAAGGTCGATGTCTCTAAAGTGACTCTGCTCACATGATGAAGCAGTGAGGTACTAAGTTCTCCTCCTGTGTACTTTGAGCTTCAGTCCCGTTATCTGACGGTGTGGGACAGCGTGGATGTTCACGCACGTATGGTTGCCGTGGAGACGCAACTGAAGGTCGCTAGAGTTCCCCCCCCCCCGATCGTCACGCTGGGCTGAGCGTCTTCTTTGTTTGGTGCCTCGTCCTCCGTCTTCCGTCAGCCCGCCGCCCCGTGTGTGTGTGTGTATGTGTGTGTGTGTGTGTGTGTGTGCTCTGCATATGGTAATTGCAGTAATAGATGCGGCGCGGGCGCTTTAGGGCGGATGTTTTGGGGAGCCGTTATTGAACTAATTACTCATTTGCATAGTTTGTCTTCAGTGTTTTGTTCCAGATTTTGTTTCTTTTCTCAGGAGTCACATTAAAGTCACAGAGAAGAAGAAAATATGGAGGCGCGGTGACGTCTGCTCGCATTCCTCACGCATCAGAACGCTCAGCTTCACCTCTGAACAGACGCCGCTTTGTTTCTCTCACACACACGCTTTGATACAATTTACATAAAAGTCTGTGCTGCGTTTAAGAGTCGATAAATCTGAAGAATTCGTTCAGTCCTCATCTGATCCACTCAGACTCAGCCAGAGTCACTTTACTTCACTTTACAGCGACTTCATCACTTCCTTCACATCATAACCAGGATCAGTTTATCAGCTGATCCCTCAGCGCTCACAGGATAGCTTAGCATGATTACAAACACCCGCTCACGTCAAACTCCACATTCCTGACGAACCGTGCAGATCTGTGTGTGTGTGTGTGTGTGTGTGTGTGTGTGTTATGTTGTGTGAGTGAGAAATTCAGGCCTCCCGGCTGTTAGCTTGCATGCTAGCAGAGACATGAGGCCCGTCTGGTGTTTGCTGTCTTGTGATTGGTTACTGAAGTCTCCGCTCCTTTACTGATGAAGCGGCTGAGTTATCTGAACGTCTGGGTCTGTAATCAGGGTGTAGATTCTACATGATGCAGAGTGTGTGTGTGTGTGTGTGTGTGTATGTGTGTGTGTGTGTGTAGGTGTGTGTGTGTGTGTTTCCCTACATTAATCCTGGCGTGTTGTAGCTCTGTGTTCAGGCTAACAGCTCCACCTGTGCTCAGGCTGTAATGGAACGTTGCCGCGGCGCCGGCTGATGATTTGTTGGGGCATAATTGCAGCTGCAGTGACGCAGTAATGTAGCGGGCGGCGGCGGCGGCGGCGGCGGCGGTGGCTGAGTTATTATTTGTTTAGCAGGTAGAAAGTGAACATTCATCATGAGGGAAGTTTGCTCAGAGAGGCAGAACAGCCGGCGTCAGCACAAAGGGAGGAGGCGTCCCGTTAGAGCGGCGGTGTGCCGGCCGGCCCAGCTCCCTCCTCATTAACCTCGCTCTGCATTAACCGCAGCGTAATTAGTCCCTCGTCCTCCGTCCATAACGTCGAGTCAAGCAAGTGACGCTAATTTACATCTAATTAGACTTTATTAGACTTTCTGGATCGACATTACGGCGCAAGAACGTACAGGAAGAGGCTAACGACACGTGACGCACACACTAACGGACCGATGCCACGCCACGCAACAACAACACAGCCACTGACTGATGGGTTACTGCAGGAAGTGGGAGAAGGATGTCAAAACGCCAAATAGCGAGCCAGTTGACAGAGGGCTCAGATCATGGCGCTGCGCTGTGACGTAAACAAAGGCACCGCCGAAGCGCACGCACACACACATACGCATGACATCATCCCACAGCAGTCCAACATGTGACGTTTTCATCAGAAACATGAACATACTGAGCTCACCAGCGCCCCCGCAGGTGTAATGAGTCTGTCTGATCGTGTTTCAATACAAACAAACACAGAAATTAAGTTCTAATATTGTGAGAAAACAGAGAGAGATCGAGCAGCGCTGCGTCACAACGTAAAGTCTCTCTCTCTCTCTTAGCGTGTAGCTTTCACTCTCATGATGTCATTCATGTCTTTACGTTTAACACTACACAGGCAGAAGCCCTGATGGATGGATGCAGAGACGAAGTGAAGAAGAAGAAGAAGAAAGAGTTCCCAGGCTGGTATCCCAGAGTTCATAGGAGTTGTCTCCAGTGCGTTCTGTGGCTCGGGCTAATAGCCATGACGAGGATAGACTTGCTAATTTGCTAATGGCTTCTTCTTCTTCTTCTTCTGTCTCTCCGTGGTCCTGTGGGTCATTAGATAAGCAGCAGCCGCCGGCCTCTTTAAAGCTCTCTGATGTAAAGCCACAGATCACTATCGGCTCACTAATGACCCCTGAAAGGGAGAAAACACTTTCAATCACATTTAGTCCCACTGAAACACGCGGCGGCTCCTGACGCTAACCGGAGCACATCCGCAGTTCGTTCCGCCGTGTCACATCGCTTTGATTTCTCTGTTAGTTATGTTCTGCTGTGTGTTTTTGTGGATCTGCCGGCTATCGGCTTTAATCATTAGACTGAATGTCCGGCCCGTATTGATCGCTGTGAGAGCTCCGCCCGTCACCGCCGCTTCAAATGGCTTCAGAAGCACAAAATCACCAGCAGTGCATCAAAACCTGCTAAACCTCAGCAGGGGCCACACAAACTGTTCAGGTTTGTGCCATCATATCTCATAGTTGCTTTAACCCTTAATGTGCTGCATTAATGTTGTTATACTGAGCTCAGCTCGTCAGTCAGCATCAGATAGGACATGCTAAACTCGTGAGTCATGAGTGGAGTCAAGAGAAAGATGCTGAGGAGGAAACTGACCTCATGATGAAGACATAAGGAGAGATGAAGATGATGAAACATGTTCAGAAGGAGAAGGAGGAGGACGAGTGGAGCTGAAACAGGATCACTAATGAACGACTTCCTCACCCGTCTCATGTAAACATCTGGTTTGTCTGTGTGTCTCACATGGACCTCAGGGTGCTGAAGGCACTGAGGGCAGGATGGAGGGATCAGCATCAGAATCAGCATCATTGTGAATCTCTCACTGACAGAACCATGTCACATGGTTCTCTGCAGGTCTTTGAAGGGACCCTGATGGATCTGATGGACCAGGCTGCTAGAAACCAGAAAAACTTCACCAGAAAAGGTCAAAGGTCACATGCACATAAACACTAACATGAAAGAACACCTGAAGGAAACTTCCTGTAAACACATCTGAGCTGAAGTTTGGGCTCTAATGTGAGTTTGGATAGTTTGAGTTTCTGACTGAAACGTCCTCACTGTGAATGTTACTGATAAGAGCCATGTATTATATGAGATGCTGATTGGCAGATTGAGCTCAGTAGAACAGGAAGTAGGAGTGAGTGTTCTTCCTTTGGTGTTAAGTGCTTAAAGCCGCGGTGACTCAGTGTTTTAATGTTAAAACAGCGTTTACAAGTGTGAGTCTGAGATGAAAAACACACTGAAGACTTTGTAGATTTATCGATTTGTTTCTCTGCTTGGTGCTTGGTTTCATGCGTTCCCGCAGAGTCGCCCGCTGAAGCTTTATTGCAAACAGGCTTTGAATGAAAACAGGTTTTGGCATATGGTTAGGGACGTGTAATTTAATTTGTGTGCTATCTTACAGGTCCCCTGATGACGACTGTTTGGGATTTAATTGGTGTCGCTCGGTGCTCTGCGGGGAACAGAAGGCGAGCTAACACTGGCACACACACCTCCAGCATCCTCCCTTTGATGAAGAATCTTCTTCACTCAAACATGTTGGATCACTGGAGTTAAATCCAAACTCTCACCTCTTCTTTGGGAACGTCCAACTTCCTGTTTCCTCACAGGACTCTGCTCGCCAACACCAAACTGGCCAGAGAGACGCCGACGCCCCCATTGTCGCCATCATCGCCGCCGCCGCCGCCGCCGCCACCGCCATCATTGACGCCATCTCCGCCGCCATCTCTGCCGCCTGTTTCTCATCTTGGATCCGTTTTCCTGTTTGGTGGTTTTTCTTTGAAATGATCCGGAATGTTGTTGGTTCACAGTCAAACTGGCAGAAGAAGCACAAACATTTAAGTGTTCAGGCACAGGCGATGGAAATGAAAATAAGGCCCAACACGGAGTGCAGCTTTGGTTTGGGTGGCGGTCCAGGTCTGATCTCAGCGCCAGTCCATTAGTGAGAGAGGACGCTCACACATCCAAGACTCACTAATCACAAGCTGAAACACTCAGGGGAGAGGAAGCCTGAGCACAGCAGCGAGCAACACATTAAAGAGAGAGAAGAAGAAGAAGAAGAGGGAGCCAAACACTCCTCTCAAAGAGAGACAGGCAGACAAACAGACATAGTGGCAGTAAGACAGACAGACAGTGAGGCAGACAGTGAGACAGCCAGACAGAGTGACAGACAGGCAGACAGCTGAGCCACAGAGTTGCAGCTGTATCAGTGCATCAGAAATGCATTGTGGGAAAACAGAGCCGAGGCTTCAGATTGTGACGAGGCAGCAGCAGCTGAACTCTGACCTTCTGTTGACAGGGGTCAGAGGTCAGCAGAGCTGGAGGCCTGAGCGTGCAGAGACGGCAGAGGAGCAGTGACACGACGCGTCCGCGGGGACTTCTCTCGCTCGCTGCTGCTCCTGGGCGAGGACTTCCTGTCGACTGAGCTCGACCTGCTTCTCTGAAAGTTTAATGGACGACAACATTTCTGCATTTGGCAGCACGCTGTCCTTACCCACAATCCCCTGCTGCCCTCAGCCTGGATCCTGTCAACATCCTCCCTTTGTTTATGGAGCTTCAGCTTTGGCAGCAGGGGGGCGAGCGAGGATGACGAAGAGCGACTCGCTTACCAGGAACTCAAGTAGAGCAACATGGAACACCTGCAGGAAAAACATCCAGGGTTTGAAGCATAAGGGGAAGGAGGAGGAGGAGGAGGAGGAGGAGGAGGAGGAGAATGAAGATGAGGAGGGTGTGTGTGATGAAGAAGAGGAGGAGGGGTGTGTGTTATGAAGAGGAGGGTGCGTGTGATGAAAAGGAATGTGTGCATGATGAAGAGAAGTGTGTGTGTGTGTGATGAAGAGGAGTGTGTGTGTGTGTGTGTGTGATGAAGAGGAGTGTGTGTGCATAATGAAGAGGGGTGTGTGTGTGTGTGATGAAGAGGCTCGGCCGAGTGTGAGCGCGGCTCCACAAACACGACTCAGCAATAAATAATGAGACTTAAAATATACAGCTGATCATTTAAATGAGCTCATCAATTAAACTGCTATTGGTATTCAAGCTGATTACTGAGCTCTACTCATGAGTGTGTGTGTGTGTGTGTGTGTGTGTGTGTGTGTGTGTGTGTGTGTGTGTAACATAAAGCCCCCAAAGCAGGAAGTGAACCTACTCCAAAGCAGACGGACAGGAAGTTCATGTCGGCCCTCAGTGACCTTTAGCCTGTTCAGGAGTATAAACGTATATACATGTATGTATGCATATATGTATGTGCGTGTTTGTGTATGCTGAGCTCTGGGCTAAGGGGAGCAGCAGCGTGTGTTCGTGTCTCTGTGTCTTTGTGTCTTTGTGTCTTTGTTCTTCCCCGTGTTGTCCCGGACGGTTCAGCTCTAAACTCCTGTGAGCTTTAGGTTAGGACGTCTCTGCTCTGGAGCCGCACGCTTGCCCCTAAATATTCCATGAAGCTTTAAGTAGCGATTGTTGTTCTTTGGCCCATCAACTATTCATGTCTAAGTGAGAGGTGCATCATGGGACAGGAAACACGGGAGGAAGACCGCTACACACAAACAAACAAACTAACAAATGGATAAATGTCAGACTTCAAAACTAGAAACTTTTAAGCTTTCACAACACACACACCCACACACACGCGCACACACACACACACACACACACACACACACACACACACACACACACACACACACACAACTTCTGTGGTTAACGTAACAAACTATCAGTCATATAAATATAGTGTGGTAAATGCAGAGACCACAGGCTCTCTCTCTCTCTCTCTCTCTCTCTCTCTCCCTCTCGCTCTCTCTCTGATGTAGTCGCAGTGTAGCCGTGTGCTCTGGTCTCTCTAATTGACCCCGGTCAGGCTCCACGCCGCCTTTCCTTGGCTCACAAAGACGCCTAATTGCTGCAGCTGATTGGGTCCTGATAGAATTATGGCTGTCAGTGAAGGTCATTAGGCTGGGATTCGCCCTCCATCTGAGGGACGAGCGAGAACACGCTCCTTATTCCACCGGCCGCCATAACGAGCTCAGACTCAGCAGAAAATCCACATCCAGCAAAACGACGACCTGTGTGTGCGTGTATGTGTGTGTGTGTGTGTGTGTGTGTGTGTGTGTGTGTGTGTGTGTGTGTGTGTGCGCGTGTGTGTGGGATCGATATTTGCCAGAGTGAACAGCTTTGTTTCCTGTCTAATGGACGGATCCTGAAGAGAAACGGAGGCTTTTTAATGGACGTTAGAATGTGGAGGATGATCTTTTGTGTGTAACCACCTAGATACAATCTGGCAACGTTCTTCGAAGCACCCAGCAGCTCCCAAACTAAACCTAAGCTTCACCTAACAACCTCCTCAAACAACCAACCACCAATAACCTGGGAAGACTCATCAAGTACCTGGCAACCACCTGAAGCAATCTGTAACTACGGCAACGCTGAAAAGTACAAACTCCTCACACTGAACTTGTTTGAAAGTTCTTCTCGCCTCTGCTGGCCTCTGATATTTTCTTTAGTTGCATTGTGGGAAGTCGGCGCGACTTTAAGGAAGGAAGTATCAAGCCAGGTTCATCAGGAAGCGACGCCATTCACACGGTGAGGGATCTGTGTGTGTGTGTGTGTGTGTGTTTTGTTTACCTGCAACCTTTCAAAAACAGTGAGCGTGCAGTGTGAGGTAAATAGTAAAGAAGAGGTAATTGCACACAAGGGGACATTTGTGTGTGTGTGTGCGTGTGTGTGTGTGTCGGTGTGCGGCGGCGTGTCGAGCGTGTGCAGAGCTGTGTGTTAGCACAGGTGTCAAAAAAAGTCTCTAATTAGCCAACAAACAAACAAACAAATGAGTGAAGGAGGGAACGAAAGGAGTCAGCGTGGAGTAGAAGCGACGCCGCTGAGGAGACGAGCGTCGCCAGAGGAGGAACCACGTGACCAAACACAGAGGAAGGAAACATTTAAGCCCGTTTGGGTGGCGGTGATGTTTTCCCACCTGCATTCCAACAAGAAGACGGGTAGTTTAGAAGTTTGGAGCCAATATGAAAGAACAACATCAACACAATAACTGAAGTGAAGACGGGAGACTATACCTGAAACACACAACCATATAAGTGATCAACCAGGGAAGAGGTCCAACATGATAACAAGGAAGCAATCCCATCCTTGTTGGCAGAACACATCTGGGAAAACAAGGAACGAAGACGCTAACACAAAAGCTAATGGTCAGCAAGGGAATTGAGGAAAGGAAATGTAAAGTCCATTTGTTTATTAGATATTGATCTGAAACGTGATTTAGATTGTAAGGTTGAGTTTAAATGATGATTTAGAAGAAAATCCTCAGGAGAGCAGGACTCATTAGACCAGGATATTGATGAATTCTCTTTTCATGGACCAAAATGCTAGCGAGCAGGATGAACGCTTATCTGATCAGGTGATGTTTGGAATGTTTTCATACACAAAAGTTTATGTAAAGGAGACATTTTGTCCTCATGTGGCAAAAGAACAACAAATGAGTTCAGTTTATCATCTGGAGAGCAGGAATACTCACTGTTTATGAACATCCTGGTCTGTAGTAGAGAAGGTTGGACAGTCCACTGAGAATGGAATGAAAAAAGTTTCGGACGAAAAGGAAAGTTGACATTCTGTCCTCAGGAAAGGAAGGAAATCAATCAAATCAATCAAAGTCCTCATCTGGAGACCAAGAAAAAAATAACCTTCATGACTGAAATTAGGAACTAGGCTTTAAATGGTAAAAGGAATGAATGAAAGGTTGGCAAATAGATGGTTTGTGTGTGTTTGTGTGTGTGTGTGTGTGTGTGTGTGTGTGTGTGTACATCTGTGCCACCCCAGTGTGAGCAGCAGAAATGTAAAAACATCAAACATGAAGTCAAAGTTTCTCAGATGAAGACTCTTCCAGAAATAACCTCAAAGCGCTCCTGGTCCCGCCCCCATGGCTCCTCCCACCCTGACCACCAGCACTAAGTCGGTCAGCGAGGTTGGCAAAAACTAATTGTGCATCATTTTTAATTGCCCCGACTTGCAATTTCCTGACAGATGCCATCACTGCTAATTAGTTACCGACAGCATTATCAAGTTCTGCTTTCTTACAGAGGGGCCGTCCTTAACGTCGCCGCCAAATTAAAGCGCTGTGAACTAACGAGCACGTAGAGGTGCCAATTAAAAGACGAAGAATGGCTGGTGCTCCGGTCGATCCCCGAGGCGTCACATGAAAGCTCTCCTCTTCCTCTCAGAGACGCTGCTGGGAGGAGAAGGAGGCTCGCTGACAAAAGGCCTCCCCAGCCTCAGGACGGGTTTTCATCAAAAATAATTGAACAGCCACTGTTTCATATAAACATCATGTTTGATACATGTTCACTAACAACATGTGTACATGTTTACTACAGAGGAGTGTGGAAGCGCTCATTAGTGTGCCGCTCTGCTTTGAGCCCACAAAGAGGTTTCATGTTCCACTCTCCTTCTCAAGGCAAACTCAGACTTTTCCCACGTCTGCATGGCCACGAGGCTCCACGTGGCGTTTCATCAGCTCGTTTCGTCAGCTGATCTCTGCGGCGACTTCACACGCACACACGCACACCGGGAAGGAATGAAAACGAGTGCAAGCGGGAGATGAAGTGGGAGGAAAAAGTGGCAAAGCTGCGTTGATAAAGAGTTTCTGCACTCGGCTGCTCTCTGGCTTTACTAAACTCTGCGACACGTTATGTTCCCTCGCTCTCTCCAAACATCTGTGCGTGTCTGAGAGCGTCTCCAGTTTAAATTGGCCTGGATGTGAGGTGGCGTTGATTCTGGCCGGAGGTTTGTTTAAGTAGAGCTTCAGCACGTGACCAAAGAAGAGTTAGAACAAGTTTATACTTTCAAAAGTGATCGGTTATGTAAGGCACAGAGGCTGAACTCCATCACTGCAGTGTGTGGAAACTTAGCTGAACCCTTTAAACCTGCAGGAAAATGTGAAATGTATCGATTTAAATAGTTGAGTTTTTAAGCTGATTTCATGATGAAACAACCACCAAACCTACAAGCAACCACACAGAAACTCTGGACATCTCCGGCCTCAGCAGACCTCAGTAACTAAGGATTCTTATAACAATTTAGCAGCACCAAACAACTGTAGTGTCTCCTACCAACCACCAACACTTTAACAACAACCTGGCATTACTGCAGACAACAAGCAAAGCCTAGCAACCAGGGAAACAATCTCATCTGATGGCTAGCAACCTCTGACGGTCCAGGAGAACCCTGAGGGAGACCTAATGACCTAGCAACCACTCAGTGGACAGACAGACAGAGAGACAGACAGACAGACAGACAGACAGACAGACAGTACAATAACATTTAAACCACTTAAAATATAATCTAATAAGCATCTGTTTTAAAGGTGGCAATAAAAAAAGAATAGCTGAGTCATCGTTGGGTTTGCGGCTCTTTCTTTGCTCTTTTATCTCATAAAAGCGTACAGTAAGTTTTAATCCCTCCTCTGTTTGAAGCTGTCCTTCAGCCGGGCGGTGCGAGCTAACGGGCCCTCACACAGAGCAGAGCGTCAGCCGGCTCCTCTCTGCTGCGGCCCTCACCGCTTAGCCCCCCCCCACCGCAGCCCCCTGCCCCCAAAACAAACAAAGAAAAAAGGCTGTCAGGCGCAGTATTTTGCATGATGTATGAGGCTGGGACGAGCGTGCGGCACAGCGCGACTCTAAATAATTAAGGGGAAAAACGAACGCTTCAAACGTCGTCTTTGCAGAGGTAGCGTGACTCACCGGTTAATCAATGCTAACAGGGAGCGTCGGGGGACCAAACAGATCAATTCCCACAACGGAGAAAGAGAGGGAGAGGGGGGGGGGGGTCCCACAGACTGACAGCCAGCAGAGGGACAGAGGGATGATGGAGAGATGATGGAGGGACAAGAGCAGCAGCTGGAAACAAAGTGAAGGATACACAGAGGACACACAGAGGAGCTTTGAGCCCAGGCTGCAGAAACACAATCAAATGTTTGAAGGCACAAAAAGCCGCTAAGAATCATGCAGAAGTATTATAACTTCATAACAGAAGGACGTGTTTCATATCGCCAAGACGCTAGCTACAAACTAGCACTGATGCTACAAACTCGGGGACAAAAAGTGGCATCATGATTTCAAAACAACAAGCAAACATCAACATCCTGAGAGTCCAATCACGGTGTCGCATAGCAATGGGGATGTGCAACTGAACTTTAACTCCACATAGACTACAACCATGTAGCTAGGTTTAAGCTAGGTTGTAGCTTCGTAAACAATTACCTATTTATCGCTAAATGTTAAAGTGACACAGTAAGTGGGACTTAATGGGTGTGGATGTGTTCAAGTCTCCTCTCAGTTTGACCTCCTGACCCGTCTCATTCTCAGGTAACAGAACTGAATGAGTGTTTGCCCTCAGTGTGACTAACAGTGTAAACAGGTCCATCCCCTCTCAGAGTAAACACGAGGGCTCACAGACGTTTACATGCTGAATAAATCTGTTTACAGTCACATCATCTAAATCTGAGAGTGAATCTGAGCAAACAAACACAGACTGAAGCAGATTCTAATCACATTAAAGTGTTTACACGCTGCAGCGCTTTACAGCCAAAGTTTCCGCCTGCATGTAAACCAGAGACTGTGTCAGAATAATGACACTGCCTCTCTGTGGTGAGTGGACGTTGGCTCTTCACTGCAGCTGGGAGCTACAAACTCCATCTAAACTCCTGAGTGCTGAGCCGTCTGTGGTAAATTAAGGCCTCCGACCTGTAGAAACACCTGTCAGGCCATTTATTACCGACCAGGATTCACTAATTATCTCCAGAAGAATTTGTCCAGCAAACGAGCGAGCCGGCGAGGTCCAACCCGGCGCCGCGCCAACGTTGGAAGGCTGACGATCTCTGCGCCTGTGAGCGGGCCGACATTTCAGAGGCGAAGGAAATATTTTGTCATCCGACGTCGTCCCCCCGGTCCTCCCTTCATACCTTTTGTCACTTCACTTCCTTTCCCTTCACAGCCGCCGCTCGCCGCCCGCCGCCGCTGCGGGACTTAACAAGCCCAGAAAATAATTAAAATTCACCCAAATGATGAAACACTTGCAGCAAAGCGTCCTTGAAGGGTCGTCGGGGCTCGCAGTGAAAGCGGAGAGGAAAAAAAGAGCGTAGCGTTCTTTTCTTTCCTCTCAGAGAAGAATGTTAAGCTGCTGCTCCCAGCTTAAGGGCCTCTTAAATTGGAAAGGCACTGGCCTATAGAGACATGTACCTGTCAAACAAATACCACACGCCTCCCATTCCCCCCCGCTCGCTCCCTCGCTCGCTCGCTGTCTCTGTTTGAAGCGGGAGTCAGACGGGGGGCGCGGTGGAGATTGTCGGGTTCGAGGAGGGAGACGGGGATTCGCCTCTAAGAGGAATCACAGCGACAGAGCTGTCGGAGGACTTAGGAGGTGAGCTGAGCGCTGATTCTCACGCTGTAAAGACAAGAATTTAAGTCTCCAGACCTGCTTTATAGATGTTTAAATAAAAATTCATACAAGCAAGGAAAATCCTCCTCAACGAACGGAATAAACGGTCACGGTCATCAGGGGGAGAGAGGAGGATCGGTAAATCAGAAAACATCTACGAGGATCTGACACTGAAACTGAAGAAATCTGACCTACTGCTCAACTTTGTTTGTTTGTAGCCCGACGGCCCAAAGCTTGAAGAAGACGAGGAGGTGAGAGAGAGGAGAGAGAGAGGAAGTGAGACAGGAAAGCCAATAACTCATAAATGTTAGATGGCAGTGGTGTAACAGCGCCACCATCAGGCTGAGAGGCTGTAGATGATAGAGATGATCTGCTCCTGCTGAGGTATCAGTCAGGCTGCGGTGTCGCTGACTCGTCTCTTCTCCCTCCGCTCCCTGGGGGGCGCTCTCCACACATCCCGCTTAATTACTCTTCCTGACAGTTTACCCATGAGCACCCGGCGGCTCGGCCTCTGTGGACCTCCTGACTTCAAACTGTGGAAAACGCAAGCTGAGTAGAAGCCTCACGAGTCAGTGGACATGGAGTCAAACTGGAGGATCAGATTCTGTCAAGCGGAGTCCAAATGAGGACCCTTAGGGGGCGCTGCAGTAACGCCAGAGCTTGGTGACCTTTGGTGCAGTGCAGCGTGCTGACAGAACACTCTGATTACACTGTGATGAGGGAAACAAAGGGTTAAACAGCTGAACTGAGGCTGAGCAGGTTTACTCTGAGGACAGACTGAGATTAAATGATTGTAAATGAACCTAACCATGCAGGTAAACACGCTCATAACGCCGCTACGCAACACGCTGCTACACAACACGCCGCTACACAACACGCCGCTACACAACACGCCGCTACACAACACGCCATGAACGCGGCTTCATCACATTTCCGCCGCTAATCACACTGAGGACAAACACTGGGTGCGTCTGAGCGCAGGTCAGCGTCCGGGCCTCATCTCGAGTCAGGACACGTCAAGGCCGGGGCAGACGGGGGCGATTAGCCGGGCCACCATTATTGGCTACTTAGCGAAGGCGAGTGCACATTACGGTAGCGTTGCGACTCGTGGTTACGCGGCGATACGAGCCTCCAGATATACTTCACAGTAATCTGTCCGGTGAGGAGCAGCGGGAATCTCTCCGCCTCCTCCGGCCACGCTAATGCCAAATCAGCATTCCCGGCACAGAGCTTCATCTCTTTGATTTCAGGTCCCGCAGATCCGTCTGTGCCGAGCCGACCTCGCACCGTCTCAAAACCAATTTGGTGTTATCTCCATCACTGGCGACCCCTTAAATTTGCATCAGTGGAGTGGGTTTGGCAAGCAATTACCCCGATGCAGGACGTGGGTAATTTGACGAGAATCCGCTCTGACACGCTGGGATGAGGGGTTGGGGTGTGTGTGTGTGTGTGTGTGTGTGTGTGTGTGTTGGGGGGGGGGTACAGGAAGAAAGCACACAGCGCCGAGTCATGGTAGCGTCAGGGCTGTGTGTAACGCCAAACACATCAGGGGGGGCCTCTCTCTCTCTCTCTTTCTCTCGGAATTGAGGGAACCTGGAAGTCCCCTCAATCATCTGATTGTATATTTTTCGGTTTATATTTTCAAACTTCCTTTAGCTTTGTTGAAGGACTTCACACTTTCTATCTCTAACTTATGATGATATGATTATAAGTCAGAAGTATTTTTCTCTCCTTCCTCACTCGTTTCCTTCCTTGCTCTCTTCGTTCATTTCCCTTCTCCTTGTTTGTTTGATCAAAGGTTCTGTAGTTTTGATTGATTGATCCTTTTGTCTGTGATCAGAGGTGACGGTCCTGTTGTGGTTGTTGGCTCTGACCCTGTGACCTCAGACTGAGGTCATAAGTCAGTCCGTCTGTCTGGACCCCAGCTGATTGGCGTCATTGAGCTCCACGTCCATCAAAGCTGAAGGGTCCCTGTCTCTCCGGTTAAACCCGGGCCTCCAGGGGCCCCTGAGCACACAAGGTCAGCAGGCGAGCTGCGTGGCGGCGGCCTTGGTGGGATGGGCGACAATATGAATACAATCATGCTGAGCGGCGAAATAATGGCGCCGTAAATTCAATAAACAAGCGGGCGGAGACGACATCACCTTCCTCTCCTGACATCTCTCTCTCTCTGACGGGACGGAGTAACGTCCCCCCCCCCCCCAGAGACCCTGAGACACGCAGCAGCTCCGTTACAAATGTCAAGGCAGCCAGGCGTGGAAATATGAAAATGGAGGAGCAGAGGAGGAGGAGGAGGAGGAGGAAGAGGAGGAATAAGAGCAGCACATGCTATCAGTTGGAATCACGTTCTTCATCAGCATCGAAAAACAAGATGAGCTCGGGAGGAGGAGGAGGAGGAAGAGGATGAGGAGGAGGAGGAAAAGGAAGAGGAGGAGGAAGAGGAGGAAGAGGAGAGCTGGAGCTGCAAACAAGAGGAGCACATCTTGTTTAGACAAAAATCTCAAATATCAGTAGATTTCAGAAAATGTCTCTAAAATGTCTCCAAATTTAATCAAAATGTCCACAAATGATGAAATTAAATCCTCTATAATTATATACAGCATTTATAAATTCATTTAGGGAGAAATGTTTGTTGTCGTGCATCTCTGATCAGCTGTTCTGTCTTCAGAGACGTTTGGTTTGTTTCTGTCTCTTTAAATAACAAATGGGACTTTACTCTGAAAAGTACTGCAGTAAAATACCAGCATATCACACAGACACACACTCACACGCACACGCACACGCACACGCACACACAGACACACACACAGACACACACACACACACATGAATGGCAGCCTGAGTTATTTAAAGGTTGCGGTGTAATTGCGGTGTGGCAGAGCTAATCTGAAGCCTCTGCGCTCTCAGGCTGCGTTCAGGGTCACCGGCAGACAGCGGCGTCCCATTCTAGCGGCCGCACTCGCGCCATCACACGCGGCTAATGGCTTTTTATGGAAGAGACCCGGGCGGCGGGAAACAGACGGGGAGCTTCAAAGAGTTCTTCTCTAAAGCACTCAGCAGCTGGAAAACGCTAACATGCAATTATGGTGGCGGCGGCGGCGGCGGCGGCGGCCATTTGCAGCTCCCATCAGCCAACACGCGTGTGCAGTAATTAGACTCGTTAGTGTTCGTCCTTGGCAGGTTGCTCTGTGGTGTGTTCAAAGTCAGACTGACGTGTGGGTAATCATGATATGGAGACGTCCCGTCACTCACGCTGTGGAAGCCTTTCAAGATAAGAGCGTAGACGCCTCGCTGCAGAATCCTCCAGCAACACGTGGATCATCATACCTCCACCAAGGCCTAACGGCTGTCAGATTAGACGTGATGGAGCTGTAGAACCTCTGGAAAAACCCTTCAAGGGCCAAGAAGAAGAACCAATACAGCTTCTTCAGACAGGTCCAACAGAACCAGGACCACTAAAGCTTCTGGAGCTCAGGAGGAAGTGACGCCTCCGTGTGAGACGAACTGATGATGATGCTCCATTTCCTGTCTGGGCGACGCTGCTGTTCTCTGTAAAGTTCTGCTTGCTTTGTCTCCTGAAGTCTCCATTGGTTCTGCTTGTTTGAGGACCATAAGACAGTCTGAACTCCATCACGTAAACATTTTCTGCTGAACTCTCATTCTGCCTGCAGGCGTAACAATCAAACGAGGCATTAAAGCGCCGGAGCGAGCGTGGGCTTTCTGGCCGTTTCCCCCTTAATGTTGGAGTAAATGGAGGCGGAGCGCGGCTGCAGTGTGGATGGATGTTTCTTCATCAGGACATAAAGCCTCCTCGCTTTACATTATGTAAACTCAGGTGTGCACTCTGGCTCTCTGCAGACTCCGGCTCAGTGACATTAAATCTCCATTAGGCAGAATAAAGCAGCCGAGCGCGACAGGAAGAGGAGACCGGGCCGCGCTCGCAAAGCCAGACAGAAGAAGAAGAAGGAGAAGAAAATGCGGCAGGCGGCGGGCAGGTGGGAGAAAGATGAAGAGAAGTGATGAAGATCTGTGCGCACAGTTCTCCACCAGAGACATTAAACATTAAAGGAACAATCCGTGATCCACATGTGAACCAGCAGGGCCATGATGTCATCGTCTGATTCACCCAGAGAGCTCAGAGCCTCACGCCGGCCTGAGGAGGAAGAGGATGGAGGATTAACGACACTTTGAAGTGTTTGTGGGCGAGTCTGAAAGCTGGACGCTCCATGATTTTACCACCGCTCCTTTGACCTTTGACCTCTGCTGTTGTTTACATCTCCAGATGTGTCAACATGCGTTTCCACCTTGGATCTCCCGAGTCCTGAGTCTAACTGTGGCTTTGTTCCATTCCCACAAAATTCCTACTGGTCACCGTCTGCCTCTTCGTCATCCTCATCATCATCGTCACGCTGCTTCCTTCTCTCCCTGGAGGTTTCGTCTCCTCTTCTACTGAAGTCGCTCCTGTGTGACTTTGAGATACTTTGTTGTCGTGGTGACAGCGAGCTGCTCCGAGGCTAAAGGCGGGAGCAGGACATCCTTCCACAGAAAACAGGAAACATGACTTCCTGTATGGCGTGGCGTGACGGACATGACAGCAGAGCGCCGCGCTGACACTCAGAGCAGAGGCGAGGTCAGGCGAGTTGCTCCGTCCACCCGGTCACCTTCCACTCGCCGCGCTCAACCGCCGCCGTCCTGACACGACGCTCGCCGCTGACGTCACCGTGGCGATCACTCATGGAGGAGGGGGGGGAGGGGTCGACACCTGAAGTGAGACGCAGTCAATTAAAAGGAACAGGAAACAAGAAAGAGTTCACAGAGTGTGTGTGTGTGTGTGTCTGTGTGTGTGTGGTTGTGTGTGTGTGTGAGGACAGAAACCTTCACTGTTTGTCTGAGGTCAAAGTTGTGACCAATCATCTCGTTAGTGTTTCTTTGTGTGAAGGTGTGTCAGCGTCTGTCTGTCTGTGTGTGTCTGTGTGTGTGTGTGTGTGTGTGTGTGTCTGTGTGTGTGTGTGTGTGTGTGTGTGTGTGTGTGTGTGTGTGTGTGTGTGTGTGTGTGTGTGTCGCTCATTATCATTAACCTGCTGAACTCTTCTTCTACTCATTCTGTCTCAGCAGGACATCTCATCTACAAGCTGGAGATGTTTGAGGAGCAGGTTGAGACGCAGACGGAACTCTGCTCCATGTTTACGTCTCATCTTCATCACTCAACCTAAAAGCCATGAAGGGTGAGGATGATGTGGATCTTTGCTTCAGAGGCTGCATTGTGTGTGTGTGTGTGTGTGTGCCAGACGTCCTCCATCTCTCTGACACGCCGACAGAATAAAAGAAACCTTCACACCTTTATTAAACCCTGAAGCTCTGAGGACGCGCAGGACGCCAATTAAAGCTCATTCTGTCTGTCTGCTCTGCGGCGGCGGCACAAATGGATTTCAGTTCACTTCATGAATTCATAGATGATGAAATTGCCAATAATTGCTTGGTGGCAGATCTTCTCCTCAGAACAAACCGGCTTGCTGTCTTCTCCTCCTCCTCCACGAAAACGGCTGCAGATTGTTTCCTAACGAGAGCGGGCGAGCGAGACGCAGAGAGAGAGAGAGAGAGAGAGAGAGAGAGAGAAGACGTCTGCGTCCCTCTGATGTTCTTCTCCGACGGTTACCTTGGCAACTGTTATAAGCCCGGCTTCCTCTTGACCACTTGGCCGCTT
>NW_027467108.1:205000-210000 GCF_046128005.1 Genypterus blacodes
AAGATGAGGAAGAGGAGGCGAAGGAAGAAGATGAGGAGGAAGAAGTGGAAGAGGAGAAGGAGGTGAAGGAAGAGGAGGAGGAGGAAGAGGAGAAGGAGGAAGATGAGGAAGAGGAGGTCGAGGAGGTGGAGGAGGAAGATGATGAGGAAGAGGAGAAGGAGGAAGATGAGGAAGAGGAGGTCGAGGAGGTGGAGGAGGAAGATGATGAGGAAGAGGAGAAGGAGGAAGATGAGGAAGAGGAGGTGGAGGAGGAAGTGGAGGAGTAAGATGAAGAAGAGGAAGAGGAGAAGGAGGAAGATGAGGAAGATGAGGAAGTGGAAGAGGAGAAGGAGGAAGATGAGGAAGATGTGGAAGTGGACGAGGAGGTGAAGGAAAAAGGTGAAGAAGAGGAGGAGGAGGAGGAGGAAGAGGAAGAAGGAGGAGGAGAAGGAGGAGGAGGAAGAGGAGGTGAAGGAAGAAGATGAAGAAGAGGAAGAAGAGAAAGAGGAAGAGGAGGAGGAAGAGGATGGTGGTGTTCTGGCCCATATGTGATCCGGTTCTTCATTTCAGTGTTTTAGTTTATTATGAAGTCTTAGGTTTGAGCTTTAGAAGTTTAAGATAAACTTCAAGGAAAAGAAGCATTTATGAGGGATCACAACTTATCAATCGACATCAATGACTGAAACAAAGGAGTGTGTTGATTGATAAGTTGTGAGCTGTGAAGCTTTGAAGCTGCTGGAGTGTGAGTGTGAGTTAACTGTCTCACACCTGGAATGTTGGAATGTTGGGAACTTACTCAGAAGAAGAGACTTCCCACTTAGGATCCAAGACGCTGCTGATTGACGTCAGGACAACATCACACACAGGCCCACAACTTATCAATCAACCCTCCTACCTACAGATGACAAACAGAAGAGATCAAACCTGGCGTGGTGAAACAGATCTCTGAGGGCAGGATTACCCAGAATCCCCTCTGTCAGCAGCTGGGACACTCCTTCATCTCCTCTCCTCCTCTCCTCCTCCTCTCTCAGATTAATGACTCCCTCTGTTCTGCTTCCTTTCCTGGGATGAACCGTCGACCCGCCGAGGCTGGAAAACGCCGTTTGATTGGTCGGCTGCTCTGGGACCTCGCGTCACATGACCTGCTGAATCAGCAGATAAGACACACACACACACACACACACACACACACACACACACACGTTATGTAGCACTGATGACCTCTCTAGGGACACGACTGACCCCATTACATGAACACACACTCCCTCATTCCCTCTCTCTCTCTCTCTCCCTCTCCCTCTCCCTCTCTCTCTCTCTCTCTCTCTCTCTCTCTCCTCTCCCTCTCCCTCTCCCTCTCTCTCTCTCTCTCTCTCTCTCTCTCTCTCCCTCTCCCTCTCCCTCTCCCTCTCTCTCTCTCTCTCTCTCTCTCTCTCTCTCCCTCTCCCTCTCTCTCTCTCCCTCTCTCTCTCTCTCTCTCCTCTCTCTGTCTTTAAGTGTTTAGTTCTTCCCTGTCAGTGTGTTTGTGTACATGTAACCTTTGACCTTTACTTGCAGGCTGGTCCAGAGGCGAGCAGACCCGCAGCTCTGTTTGTCGCTCTGCCTCTCCGTTCATGCAGCCTGTGAAGCTCTAGCTCTGGTGACGCTCTGCTACAGCTCCTCCAGAGCTCCTCCACTAGGGGGCAGCAGGGAGGGACTTCCTCTGGGTAAGGACAGTAAGTGGATGGATGAGTCAGGTGACCTCAGACGTCCTCACCTGTTTCCTGTCGTGTGTCAGTCAGACGTTCCTGCTGTTTCCTTCAGGAAATGCCGGAATGTTCCAGCCTGTTGAGGAACGCTGTACTCAAAGCTGCGCCCGGCTCAGGGCAGCAGGAAGTCGTCACTGTGAGGCGCTGCCAGCCCCCGTGAGCGGCAGCGTTTGGCGAAGGCGAGGAGCTGGCGTCGCCGGCCCCGGCACCCCGAGAGAAATCAGTGCGTGGAAGCGGCCCTGTAATTACTGGCGGCTCTGCTGGGCGCTGATTGATGCCTCTTGATGAAGTAGCTCCGTGATTGAAGAGTAACGACGCTCCGGGGAAAATCCATAAGAGGCCTTTAACTGCTGCTGGAGAGGAGCGCCGGGATTGGCCGTCCTCCATCCCGCCGGTTCATCAGCCGGCTTTTTGGCCCGGCCGCTCGCCTGCGGAGCGAGCGATCGTCCAGGATCATCAATCAGATCGATCAATCACCTGATGGAAGGAGCAGAAACTAACAGAAGCAGAACTCACTGATGACCTGCAGTCATTCACACGCTCACGTTCCAGAAGGATCCATCATCACAGCAGGAGGTCCAACAGGAGGGAGCTCAAACCTCCACCAAGGCAGACCAACGCTGAGTGTGTGAGTCTGCACACACATGACCTGAGGAACACACGCTTTAGATTAACAAGAAGAAAACATTCCATCTTTGCTTGTTTGGGCTCTGACGATGCAACACTGTATCCTCACCTCCTCCTCTTCTTCACCTCCTCCTCTTCTTCACCTCCTCCTCCTCCTCACCTCCTCTTCTGTACAAAATTATTTGAAAAGGCGTAAACGTTTAGTCTTTGACGTGAAGGAAAAAATATTTCTCCTTTCCTTCTTGTTTTGATTTCCTCGTCCTCTTCTTCTTCCTCGTCCTCTTCCTCGTCATCAGGATCATATTGTTGTGTTTCCTGCATCACCTCAGCTGGAATAGAAATCTAAAATGTAAATCTGTGTGAGTGTGAATGTGTGTGTGTGTGTGTGTTGTGTCTTGAGAGAACACACACACACACACACACAGAACACATCAGGAGGTAAACGTGTCGGCGGCGGTGGCGGCAGCAGCGGCGGCGTTCTATCGCAGCAGAATCATTTCCTGCCGCATTTACATGTAAATTCCCTCGGTGCAGCTCAGCAAATCATGCTCTCATCACACACAGATGGATTTCATCCGCCGGCCGGCCGGGCGGCGTGAGCAGAGGCCAGAATTCCTCCGTGTGAATCTCTGAGGCTTGTCTGCCGCCGTGGAGGAAGAAGGCAAACAGGCCGTTAGCGTGTGAGCAAATGTCAGAGTGAGAAAGAGGAGGAATGCATCGGGAGAAGAGAGAAAGGTCAAAGTTTAACCCTCTGCAGGAGAAAATCACTTTAGGGAATTTTGGCTTTCATGCTGGAAGCTGATTGGTTCAAACCTGACAAAGCCTCAGGGATCAATAATCAATAGAGTTCAGATCTTCAGCCAGCGTCACTCTAACTCTGGATCATACAGGGAAACTTTGAGACATCAATGTCCCAGAGTGAGTGAAGATGATGAAGATGATGAAGATGATGAAGATGATGAGGTCGCTGGTGTGATTTTTAAGTTAAAATCAAAGTTTAACTGAAAAACAGCGCTGTCTGCTGTCCATCTTCATCATCTTTGTGTCGCTGCTTTGGGCTGAATCTCATTTGGGTCTGTTCAGAGTGAGAGATGTTCTGATGCTCTGGTTCTGGTTCTGAGGCCGTGTGATGAAACTTTGTGAGCGCTTTGTTTCCCTTCCTCTCGGTTAATTGCTGCTTTTCTTCATCACTGTGTTGCTTTTGTCTGCGTGTTGACGTCTGAAGGTCAATCAGCAGCCTCCGTTTTCACTTCTCATCACACTCACAAAGGGAAAAAATAAGAGCTGAGGGAGCTTCAGATAATCCACACAACGTTAAATTAGATTCATCATTATCTGAAACAAAAACATTCAAGGTCTGAGGAGAGAGAGAGAGAGAGAGAGAGAGAGAGAGAGAGAGAGAGAGAGCGAGAGAGAGAGAGAGAGAGAGAGAGAGAGAGAGACAAAGCAGCAACACGTCTGAAACACGCCGCCGTTCAGCCGCATTAAAGAGGAAGAGCAGGATGTTTATTCATGAGCTGCAGAGGAACAACATCTACTGCTTATACGCCCTTTTTGTTTCTACATTCCAGGTAATCATTAATCATTCATTTGTATTCTTTCATTATAAATCAGTTTGATTGATGTGAGCAGGAATTCACAAAAACAGAAACACGACCAGGATTTATAGGAACAAGGGACATAACTCTTTATAACTATGACTTCATTTGGATCAAATCCCTTCTGCCAGCGTGCAGACACCCCAGCAGAACGTCTCCATTAAAGGTCAAAGGTCACACGGACACGAACACCCGAGGAGAACTTCCTGTAACCACATCTGAGCTGAGGTTGAACCATGAACCATCGTCAGTGTGAAGGGTTCTGATTCGTTCACGCGGCCCTCCTGATGTAACACAGGTATTATATGAGATGCTGATTGCCACAGTGAGCTCAGAGGAACCAGAGCAATGCAGAGGTGTTTGATCTTGTGCTCAGATGAAGCTGCTCTGGATGATTTGCACTATTTTTCTGTCAAATACATTTAATTAAAGTCTGATTATCTTTCAAAAATATGAATTTTGAACCAAGCCATGAACATTTTGAGGTTTCCATCAAAACACTCAGACATTTAGTCACTGATGATTGAATCAGCAGATGATGTTTTCATCCAACATCTCACAAGTCTGAGCAAGACCACATTCATGATACGAGAGAGGGAGAGAGAGAGGGAGAGAGAGAGAGAGAGAGAGAGAGGGAGAGAGAAAGAAAGAGAGAGAGGAGAGACAGAGAGAGTGAGGGAGAGGGAGAGAGAGCAAGGGAGAGAGAGCAAGGGAGAGAGAGCAAGGGAGAGAGAGAGAGAGGGAGAGAGTGGGAGAGAGAGAGAGAGAGTGAGGGAGAGGGGAGAGAGAGAGAGAGAGAGAGGGAGAGAGAGGGAGAGAAAGAGTGAGTGTGAGAGAGAGAGAGAGTGAGGGAGAGGGAGAGAGAGAGAGAGTGGGTGAGAGAGAGAGATTGAGGGAGAGGGTGTGAGAGAGAGAGAGGAAAAGGGAGATAGAGGGAGAGAGGGGGAGAGAAAGAGAGAGAGTTAAAGTAAGAGAAGTTGAGGAGGAGCGGGTGAGAGAGAGGAGGAGGAGGGATGAAGGAGGGATGAGTGTGGGAGGTGTAGAGAGTTTA
>NW_027467109.1:2500-42701 GCF_046128005.1 Genypterus blacodes
CTTGTTTAGTTTAATGAGCCTTTATCTGGTTGATCTGTTTAGTAACGTTCTGATGTGTGTGTGTGTTTGGTTTGCAGCCATGGCCGGTCTCATAGTCCCGCCCATGTGAGGAGGATCTCTCAAGCCCCGCCCCCAACCCCCCAGCACTGACGGCGGCAGCAGCGACCCCCTCAAGTCCTCAGAGGCACAGCAGCAGCAGAGAGGAACCCTCCACCCACAATGCACCTGTGCACAAGAAGAAACCCCGCCAAGCAACCTTTCCCCCTCACTGCACCACACTGATGCATTCTGGGATGTTGGTCATCTCATTCTGCGACACCTGACCTCGGACTAATTCCACGTTTTGTTAGAACTCCCGTTTTTTTCCCCAAACTCTCCTCTGGGAGCGCCGCTCCGACTCCACAGAAGAGGAGGAGCTCACGCAGGTGGGCGGGGCATCTGCAGGGTGCTGTTGTGCTGAGTTATTACCCAGAATTCAAAGTCTCTGGACACTCAAGGTCTTAAGAGACGCAGCTGATGGCTTTTGCCCCCCCCCAGTTTAAATCAAGCCGCTGAGTCAGCAAAGTGCAGTGACAAACTCTGTCCACCAGGAGCTTCTGAGATGAGCCGCCGCTCTGTCCTGAAGGCGTTCCCCACCACGTTCCCCACCACGTTCCCATCCACGCCCACGTTCCCGACCCCTTCACACACTGATGAGCACAAAGCAGCATCTCGCTCTGCATTGACCTTTGACCTCATCAATGCGTTTACATTTTCAACCAGCAGCCAACTGCAATACAGAGCATCTCCAGAGCATCTCCAGAGCATCTCGTGAACCTCTACGGCCCAGCAGCACAAAGCTCGTCCACACGTCACATACATGTTCCAAATGTTCCAAACGTCAGCATCATCTAAAGTGGTGGCGTCCCTCACAGCGACGTATTGGGGCCCTTATACTTTCAATATTCCATCGATCAGCTGACAGGAAGATCCTGGTGGACACAGAGCGAGAAGGAGGAACTCCAACTCCCATTCTGAATTACGGAAGGCCCCCCTACACACACAGACACACACACACACACACACACACACACACACACACACACACACACACACACACATTCACCAATGATATCAAACACAGCGTTTTTCTACATTTTCCTTTATGTATCATAGCTTTTAATAACAATGTTTGTGTCATATTCTAACGAAGGAAAATGCAGTAATTTTCTAAGCTAACAAAATAATGAAGCGCGTTTGTTCTGCCAGAGAGAAGCCCAGATGTTATACTAACATCTGCAGGCTCTCTGCCGGTTTTGGATCTTTGGTTCCGTCACCTTTGGTTTTGTCCCACATGACTTTGGTTCGGTAGATTTGGAGCAGAAACAGCTGACGGCAGTTTGAATCCCGTTTAGGTACCAGATTCCTTCTTATTCTTCTGATTGTGCTTATTTTATATGTATTTATAAAGTATGTTTTTGGGGAATTGTGATTTAGGCCTGAACGATAGTCTCAAATATATATGTCAACACATTTGATGTCTTAATACCTTTTAGATATTGTAAAAAGAGTGAAACCAGTGAGAGGAATTAACCCTTTTGTAAAAACATTTAAAGCATTGTCCACTCGTGTTCCTGAGTTTCACAGCAGGAAGCACAAACCTTCATCACTTTTGTATAAAAACGCTTTTCCGATTCTATATTTAACTTTTTGTAAACAGCATTTGTGTTCCCCTGGTTCTTCTTCGTCCTTTGTGTATTATTGTGAAATGTATAATCATGGTTATTTCTTAATGCACTATTTCTTTTGTTGGGGCACTTAAATAAGAGCAATGCATCTTAGCAAACAAGGAAAAAAAGCTCAAAGCTACAAAAACAAGTCAAAAAAAAGAGAAAAGATGAAAGTAGGAAGGATCTGCAGCGATACGTTTCCTGCCGCTGACCCAGCGGCTGAATCCTGTCATGTGAATTTTTCTATTCCAGAAGCTTCTAAGCATCACTCTTCCTCTTCCTTTCTGCCCGAGCTTCTCTCTCTCTCTCTCTCTCTGGGCGAGTCGTTGTGTTCGGAGCGATCGCAGAGGAAAAACCTGCAGCGCGGCAGCAGTTACACACTTTTACGTTTGGTTTGTTACTTTAGGTCACAGAACTCAAGGAACCTTCCATGGATGTCGGTGTTGTTGTTGATGGTGCTGTTATCGTCGTTGCACACAATCTGTATCATTTACTTATGCAATTATTGTTTTACTGTTCTGTAATGCAAGCTCGTCTTTCTGCGCTCGCGTGGAAACGTTTGGGAAACGAAAAGAAGAAGTCATGATGGATGCCTTACAACTGACGTCACCCGACACCGCAGGTCTGCGCTTTGCTTTGGTTAGTGACACTTAAGTGACGTTTGTGTGGGTTTGGTCTTTGATGAGTCAGTTAGTTACTTTGTCTGCTTTGTACCTCACACCACTTCGTTTGTTCCTTTAAATCCAGGCTGCGCTCTCCTTCCCTCCGATGCCACTAGGAGGCACTACAGCTAAATAGTTCAGGAATTTGTTTGTTGTTTTGCAGACAGCAAAGGTGTGTTAGGTTCAGATTCCTCTTTTACTCTGATTGAGCGAGAGTCAGCCAGCATGTGGGCGGAGTTTCAGACGCCATGTTTGATTCTAAAGAGCTGACAGAGAGAAAAGCCGCTAAGGTCACTCAGCCAGGTCAGATGAAGACACCATGACCCTCAGTCAGGTCAGATGAAGACACCATGACCCTCAGTCAGGTCAGATGAAGACACCATGACCCTCAGTCAGGTCAGATGAAGACACCATGACCCTCAGTCAGGTCAGATGAAGACACGATGTCACAGCATACACAGGAACTCATCTAGTGACAGAATGTTCCTCAAAAATTGTTACATTTTGGAAAATCCCTTTTAAAACCTTATCGATAGCTGTGACCAATGGGAGGATCAAACTAATCAGTCAAGTTCTTCATCAGTTCATGTTCATGTCCCCAAAAGAAGACAAAGAGTCTCTAAATGAATTGAGAGAAAGAAGGGAAGACGAGGCTGAGACAGACTGAACCTTCCACTTTATGCAAATCCAGTTGAGGGACGGACAGAAAGCTGGCGCGGCTGCCGAACATCAGCCTGCTGCCATGACGCTGGCTCACAGGCTGAACATCTGGCCCGCGTCTTTAGGAGGAAACCTTTTTTCAATTAGGACAATGAGAGGCAGCTTGTGGAGCACATGCACACCTTCACACACAGCTGAGCCCGGTGCAAACCCTCACCCAGCTCGCCCGGCTCTCTCCTCCTCCAGCAGCTTGCAGATTTGATGTTCTTTTCTTATATTTTGGTCAGAGTTGTAGAAAGCTTGCTTTGGTTTAAGCAGAGGTCTTAAAAACGGCCCGATGCTTTTTTTTCAATGTTTTGACTTTAATGTGAATGAGAGGTACTGCATCTTTGTGAAATATGAAATATATCATCAAAAGTATATCAAAGCACAATGTTTAATTAATGAATTAATGTCTTTAGAATACAAAGGGGGCGTGTCCCTCAGGGTTTCCTTTCTGTCTTTGGCCATGCTGTACATAGATGCATGTTTTTTTCCTGTGATCAGTGCTTTTTGTACAGAAACAGTCTAATAAAGATTACATTTGGCTTGAAGCTCCGCCCACTTGTTTACTGGCTTTATTTCTGTACATGTGCTGTAAAAAATTACATTTATTGATTCAGTTGAACTGAAATCCAAACATAAAAGCTGCAATGCTTACGACAAATACTGCAACACACTGCATCGTGAGAAACCTTCATCCTGCTGCAGAGAAGACAAAGGACCGACACACACACACACACACACACACACACACACTGCAGGCCGAGTGGAGACTTGATTAGATTCCTAATCTGTCAGCAGGTGCAGCGTTCTGCACATTCTACATATTTAGGTTCTGCATGTGGGGACACTGGGCACATGGAACCATCCTGGGTTTAATGGAGCCTGCAGCGCTGCAGAGACACGGCACGGCTCCCACGGCTCCCACAGACACACACACACACACACACACACACACACATACACGGGCCATCTCAGAGCCACACACACACACACACACACACACACACACACACACACACACACTATATACAGACAATAAAAACATTGTAAGCCCGTTCCTCTCAGTGAGATTGTAGTGATGTATGCTCATCCTCATGTTTACAGGACATTTAAAAATATAAATTCAATCTAATGTCTTGATTGGATATGAATAGATTTGAATGTAAACTTGTGCAGTCTTGATGAATATATATATATATATATATATATATATATATATATATATATATATATATATATATATATGTAATATAATAACATATTAACATTATATTTAATTATAATATATTATTAACAATTTAAGAAGAGAATTCTGTTTGGTTGCTTTCTTCTCCTGAGCTCAGTTTTGTTTTATATTCTCTCTGTTTCTGAATTAAACTCATCACGGTGCGTTCAGGGTCCATGTCGGTCTCATATCATGTCCACAGACAATTGAGTGAATTGTTATGAATCACTAAACTCATTATTTACCCTCAGCTACAGAGGGAACAGATTTTAATTTGCAGCAATATTAAAATGAAGTCTGTTAATTCTTCTGTTAATTCTATCAGGCAACATAAAAACAATGCAGTGATTCATGCAGTAAAATGTATTTATAGGCATCAAGAGCCTTCAGACCAGCGTCCATGTTCTTTAAGCCTCAGTCAGGAAACATGAGCGGCTCAGCAGCTCAGCACCAACAGAACCAACAGAACCAACATGAGCAGCTCAGCACCATCACACAGAACCAACAGAACCAACATGAGCAGCTCAGCACCATCACACAGAACCAACAGAACCAACAGATGAGACTCATGGATCCACTGACTGCAGCACATTGATCATCATGAGGTTTGTGCTCAATGTGCAGAAATGCTCATTTAAATTATAACTTGGTTTATTTAATTAATTTAACAATTTATTTATCTGAAGATCTCACATGAGGGACAAATAAAATGTCCAACCAATCTAGCAGCATTAAAGAGTGAAGGGGCTGAGAGACTTTGATGGAAGAGGAGAAAGACATCTTAGATTGTTATAATATAATATTAAAGCTTTACAACTTCATATGATTCTGATGCTTCAACCATCACAGCATGATGACATCACCACAGGAGCATCTGAAGACCATCACACCATGAAAACACAACGTTTACACTGGAAATGTCCTCTTGTTCAACCATCAAAGCCTTTTGAATGAGGAACTCCAAAGGGAGACGTGCTGGATGTCCAGTGGACCAGAGGAGGAGAAGTGGCTGAGACGTGAACACAGCTGAGAGAGACAGAGAGCATCTTCCTGTTAGACCACCTTAGACCAGCACGGCCTCAGTTTAGAGCCTCAAAGAGCAGGAAGCCTCTCAGTACTGGTAGATAACGTGGGGAGGAACACAAGAGCTTCCTGATTAGGGCCTTTAATGTCTGAAGGTCAGCAGCAGTCTCAATCAGGCCTGCAGTCCTCAACAGGAAGTCTGCTTTCCATCCAGGGAGGCCGGAGGAGGACCAGAACAATGCTCTCTATCTGACAGTCTGGAGCAGGGGGGTGTTTGGCAGCGGCCGGGCGCTGAGGCTCTGTTACAGGGACAATTAACTTCCATTCCACCGTCAGCAGCAACCTTGATGAGTTGTGAAGTCTATTTCTCGAATACAGAGCGCTCGTTAGCCACGGCCGTGGCCCGAGGCTATCAGAGCAAACACCCAAAGAAAACCCAGAAACAAACGCCGTCCCTCCCTGAGTCTGCACATCAGCCGCCAAGGTACATGAGAGCGCTGCCAAGAGCGGGCGGAAACAGAGCCGGCCAGCGGCGAGCCAAACAGGCCCGGCTCTTATTCACAGAGAGGAGGGGCGGGACGCTCGGGGAAGCCGTTAACAGCTCCCACATATTTTGATGGATACTGAGGCTCTGGACAGATTTGGAGGGAAAAGGTTGTGATTGGAAGAGAAGCTGCTGATTGTGACGGGTCGTAAAGTTTAACAGGGAAGGAGAAGGAAACTGTGAGGAAACCAGGAGAAAGGAGAGATTCGTTTAGAATGAAGAAAAGAAATCCTGAGGTGTGTGAGCAGATCACAGTTACACACACACACACACACACACACACAGATGGCACAATTTATTACACAAGAAATACAACACACAAACAAACAAGCCTGTCACCATGCACAGGGGGTCAGAAGGTGAGATGGAGAGCCAGGTCACCACACACACACACACACACACACACACACACACACACACACACATGCAGGCCCTCAGGGACCCACAGGAGACGGCCAAACCAAAATCATAGAAAATAAGACAAAGAAAGCAGATCAGACGGTGAGAGCAGAATAAAGACTTCTCTAATAGAAGCTAAACTAAACACACACTCCAGTCTGAAGAAATATGAAAAACTATATCAAAACTAAAAAGCCTAAGGCAGCAAAGCAGGAGCCAAGAGTTCCGACACACACACACACACACACACACACACACACACACACACACACACACCGACACACACACACACATACACACACAATGAGGAGAGATTAGAGATTAGAGCTCACATCACCTTCAGACAAACATACAGACCTGATTTACAAACAGGTGGAACATTGACCTGCATCCTGTAGAGCCAGGAACCAGACTGGAGCTGCTGCCCACACACACACACACACAGAGAGAGAGAGAGAGAGAGAGAGAGAGAGAGAGAGAGAGAGAGAGAGAGAGAGAGTGAGAGAGAGAGAGAGAGCACATGTTAGAACGAGCCAACAGTCCTGAAAGATATGAAATATCTTCTGCGAGCCGTGTGCTGCAGCTTGCTCTATCACTCTGCTCTAGATGCTCCACTCTACCCTAGATGCTCTACTCTGCTCTGGATGCTCTGCTCTCTGACACCTAGAGCACAGAGAGCGAGGGGCCCAGAGTTTAACCCTTTAAACCCAGGTGGTCCCTGCTCTAAAATATAAATGATCACAAGTTAAAACCAGACGATTAAGGGGACTTCCAGGTTCCCTAGAATATAGAAAGTGGCCCTGGGTGTCCACTGAGTGGCACTGTAGCACCGGTCAGCATAGATCTGCATGTTCAGGGAGGCAGAGCAGTAAACAGAGCTGCAGAGTAAATAAAGACACTCAAGGTTGTATCCTGTTTGTCCTTTTATCTTCCTGTAGCTTTCAGAGGCTTGAGTCTGTCCATGGCTCCAGAGGTCACAGGTCACATCCATGCAGGTGAGCTTTACAGGCAGATAAAGAAGGAGCAGAGCGTTCCAGCTGTCAGAGAGCAGCAGGTGGAGAGAGTGTAATGGTTCAGCGTCTCTCTCTTGGTGATTTGGCTTCAGGAATTATTGAAATAGCTTGTAATCAGTCTGGAGGAGGAGCCGCTCTAGAGTTAGTCCAGGTGTGTTTGGTTTGGGCGCAGAGCAGAGCCGGGCTGTGGAATTAAGTGACATTATGTCACTGCAGCTCTCATACATCTGTGCTCTGAAATGGTGAAGAATTAGACCATATCCTGTGTGCTGATGATGTCATTGTGATACTACGGCAGGCCCAGTGTGTGTGTGTGTGTGTGTGTGTGTGTGTGTGTGTGTGTGTGTGTGTGTGTGTGGAGGAGGAGCTGTACTGCAAAAAATGTCCAACGTCATTTTGTGAGACATAAAAGTGTTTCTTGGTAAAAGCTGCATCTTAACAGTATTTTAGAGGTTTTTAATATAAATCAACATGTTTCTGGAATTTTGTTGTAGAATTAAATGACTAAATGTATTCTTTTATATTTCATTCAGTCTAACTTTGTAAAGTGTTTGTTAGCTCAGATGGGATTGGAGCCTTTTTGCAGTGTGTGTGTGTGTGTGTGTGTGTTCTTATAAAACAGAGGGGACTGTAAGTCATCTCACACAGGAAGTGCCTCGGGCCCCGGCCCTCGCGATGACACCAGAGCCGCCCGCCAACTCGGCTCAGCGCTCTGGAGAAGGTATGTAAATCACTCGTCCAAAGGTTCACGCTCGCCAGCCGTGTTTCCTGGGAAGCTGTGGATTCTGGAAGAGCGTTGGAAATATGATGTGGGCCCGTCCAAACCATGTGTTGCTCAACCTCTGTCAATAAAAGGTGCATACTTTAGAGCCAGGGTCAGCGCTCTGCTCACGGCTGAGAGGGAAGCCTGAGCACACGAGCTGCTGCAAGAAAAACACCCAGAGTCAAGACCTAACATTTACATTGTTGGTCTCCAAGGAGGAATTTAGATACATTGTTGGTCTCCAAGGAGGAATTTAGAGGGGGAATCAAACCTGCAGCACACAGCTAACATCACAGCTAACATCACTGCTAACATTACGGCTAACATCACAGCTAACATCACAGCTATCATCACAGCTAGCATCACAGCTAACATCACAGCTAGCATCACAGCTAACACACAGCTAACATCGCAGCTAACATCGCAGCTGACATTGCAGCTGACATCGCTGCTGACATCGCTGCTAACACACAGCTAACATGTGCATCAAACAGAGGACGAGCAGTCTGGATGGTTGTCTAGGGATGAAAATTTATCTATAAATCTATGATCCAGATTCTCCTCAAATCTACTAGAAAATTCTTTTGCCCACAAAATGAAATAAGAATAATGGAGATATTTTGCAGTTGTACACACACACACACACACACACACACACACACACACACACACACACACACACACACGCACACATATCTTGTGGATCATGTGTCACAGTCACATAAAAATGCAGGTGGACCTGCAGCCATGACCGAAGCGTGTGTATGTGTAAATGTATGTGACTAGTGTGATCAGGACGCCATCCAAACCCAAGCAGGTCTGAGGTAACCACGGCGATGTGTTCAGGCTGGGCTTCCTGTTTTTACAGGTCCACAACGGAGCAGAGAGTGATGGAACGCTGCGCTGCTGCTGCTGCTGGGTTCAATTTACAACGGAAGGGAAACACAAGGCTGCAGTTTAGTGATGCTGCTGAGACGCACAACACCAAACTTAACACAAAAAAGGTTTAAGAAAAGTCCTGACATGTTAACATAAAGGGTTTTAATCTGTGTTGTTCTGGTTCTTATGAGCTGTGATGATTTCTAACACCATAGGATCAAGATCGGGGCCTGGGCCAATATGCTGGTGTGCATGTGTGTCGCCATAGTAACAGAGTCTCAGGTCATCTGTAGGCCACACTGACACTAGCGTGCAGTATGAAGACCTCCACACTCTGATGGTATGATCCATCTTCATCACTACCTATCAAACTCATTTCTGTTGTTTACAAGTTTAGTTTAAAGTCTGTATAACACACTGTTAAAATAAACTCATGTCTAACAGGCAGCTTCACTTTAAACAAGTAGAAACTCCACCATGATGAGTTTAAAGGGTTAAATCCTGAGTGTCAGTATGAACAATGATGTCAGGATATCATTAAGTACTCAGGCCCACACACACACTGTCACACACACAAACACACACACACACATACACACACACAGACTCTCTCTCTCACTCACACTACTCTCTCACACACACGCTCACTCACACACTCTCACACACAGACTCTCTCTCACACTCTCTCACACACACACACTTTTTTGGCAGCTTTGGAAATTGAAGTCAATTACAAACAGGTTTTGAGTGGCAGCTTCTCCTGGATTCACTTAAGCTGTGAAACCAACACAGCGATCCTGACGCACACGAGAATGATCAAGTAACACCTGTCAGCCTGTCCAGACATGAGCGTGTGTGTGTGTGTGTGTGTGTGTGTGTGTGTGTGTGTCTGTGTGTGTGTGTGTGTGTGTGTGTGTGTGTGTCTGTGTGTGTGTGTGTGTGTGTGTGTGTGCGTGTGTGTGTGTGTGTGTGTCTGTGTGTGTGTGTGTGTGTGTGTGTGTGTGTGTGTGTGTGTGTGTGTGTGTGTGTGCGCGGGTGTACCTTAAAGCGTCACTTTATCAAAGCTGAGAATGATTCAGCACTCAGGTGATCTCCAGCAGCTGCACTCTCATATTAACCCTAAAAACTAAACCACATGAAGCCACAATGATCCAGTGAAGGTCAAACAGTTTGATGGAGCAGCTCCAGAGCTCCACCCAGAAGTGATCACTGTATTGATTATTGATTCATATCTCCTAAACTACCAAAGAGAGAGATCATTCAGGAAACTATGGGAGTCAAGGGGGTCAAGAGGTCAGATTATAGGAGGCACATGTAGACAGAGAAGTAGGTTTGGGTTGCTATGGTGACTGGTGTTGCTTCACATTCATGTTTTGCAATACCTTTGGATAATGTGAGACACTTAGGGTACATTCAAACATACTGTACACACACACACACACACACACACACACACACACACACACAGACACACACACACACACACACACAAACACACACACAAACACACACACACACACACACACACACACAGACACACACACACACACACACACACACACACACACACACACACACACACACACACGTAGGAAAGTTGGTGGTATAAATCCAGAAAATGAGTCCCGGCTGCTCTCCATCACATCCTCTCTCACTTCAACAGTTCCCATGAACAGTGTACAGTAAGTATAGGAAGGGAAAAAAAGCTTCCCCAGCTTTTGTTTTGATTGACCCTCCCCCTCCTCCTCCTCCTTCTCCTCCTCCTCCTCCTCCTCCTCAGCAAGATGTTTGCAGAGGACAGGGCCTTTAGTGAACGACACCTCCCGGAGAGGAGGAAGAGGCGAGACACCAGAGTACACTTTACACCTGCTTCCCTTCTTCATCTGTCTTCATTTTTCTGGAGGAGGCAGGATGTTTGGCTTGGCGGCGTCCTGCACCATGACTTAATCCCTGGGTGCTATTGTTCAAAATTTTTTTTGAGCAGAAAATAATGAAAACCAAATGCGGCGGAGGGAGCCCCGTTTCAGGTTTCAGGGCCGGAGCTTTAACAACGTTAGGTTTCCAGCACGTCCAGGCCAAATCATTCACTTATGTTTCCCTTGTAATATTACGCCAAACATGAGATCTTTACTTTGTCAAACCTGGTAAGTATCAAACCAACTGTATCAATAGGAAAACAGTTTTAATAAGCATTCCCAGGCGAGGGCTGAGGAACACCTCTCACCTGGAAGCTATTAGAGCCGAGAGGAAATGGAGGCAGAGATCGAGTGCTTCCCAATAATGTGTGTCCCCCCGGAGAGAGCAAATATGTAGATTCATCATAAAACATATCTGAGAGCTTGGACTGAAACAGAGGAGAGAAAATCAGCAAAGACAGCTGGGCACCTCCAAGCCCTCCAAGATAATATCACACAAACATCTGTGGATGCGGAGCTCGGATCGCGTTTCATCGCTCACGTCGCACCGGCTCTCCTGCTGACCGTCCAAATGTAAACACCTTCTCCAGATGGACGCCGGGCTCTGCTGGCTGGTGTGGAAGCGCCGCGGAAATATTTGGCCTCCTGACTGATAGATTGAGCCTGCGTCCTTCAGACGGCTGTCCATTAAAGTGGATCTACGGCAGGCCGGGGGAATCTTCAAGCCACCACCACGCTTTTTTCTCCACTCCATTGAAATTCCTGAAGCGGAGCGATCATCATCACGACGGTCTCGGAGGCCGAAATCAGTGTTAATAAATCAATCCCCAGCCTGGGTGAGCGCTCCTCCGCTCCCTAAGCTGCTTGCTAAACAAATGGATTCAGCATGTTTAATGAGGCTGGGGGAGGTGGAGGTAACTAAAACCTTTAATGATCTCAGCAGACCCAAAACAGGGGCACCTGCCAAGAGTCAGGGCGGGGGGGCGGGGGGGGGGACCGCTTTGGACAGTGCCACACCGCGTCAGTCATGGATGAAGATGGCAGATTTACGGGCGAGCGCTGGAGACGTTCCTGGTGGACAAAGCCTGCGAGTTATGAGGGAGAGGTGGACGGAGACGCGTGCTGACAGGGGTGTTGACGTCTCCCAGCAGCGTGAGACGGCCCGGCGGCCTGGACCCGGGGCGGCGTCTGGGGTAAACAGAGGTGATGACACGGGCAGATGATGAGTCAGAGGCAGGACAAGGTGTTCGCCCATTCCAGCGGTAAATGGAGCCTGAACCCCCGCAGAGATCCTGTGACTCAGTACTAAACTATTCTGCAGCGTTTAGGAAAACAGAAACTCAACAGGAGCTCAGTTTTATTTCTATGCGGCTGACGTTTACATTTCTGTTACATAAGGACATTAGAGACCTGCTAAAGCAGAAGACACGCACAAGTGTCTGTCCAACATCGCCACCAACACACAGAATGACAGAATCAGCACCTAGTGGCCAAGACAGGAACTGCAGCTCGCAGTAACAACATGAGGTCATCAAGATAAGAGAGCAAGCTTCACTTAGTAGCTTCAGTGTTTCTTTGGTTTCACGGATGGGCTTTGAGCTGACCGCTGTCGTTGTCACGTGGTTGCCATGGTGACTGGTAGGCGGTTGCTGGAGCGCCTAAGGAGCCTGGAGGTTTGCTAGGAGGTTCATATCTGGTTTCTCTGCCGTTAACCGGGTTGACAGTTGGCCAACTATCAGTTGCTGTGGTTGCCGTGGTGATTCTCGGTGGTTGCTAGAAGGCGCTTCATGACAGCTGGAGTGGGTTATTATTATTATTATGCTGAAGTAGCAGCAGTTTGATTGATGGGTCATTTGTGGCATTGAAACTATTCAATCATTTCTTTTGCCAAACAGTAAAAATAATTTTGTAATTCCAACTCTTCTTGTTTTAATTGTGGCCTCTGCTCCCCACATGAAGCAGCCGGCGCTAAATGAAGTGAGTAAACGTGTGTGTGTGCCCTATAGAGTCCAGCACAAACACAGGAGAAAGGATTGATTTCTATCTGAGCGTGAAACTCTGGATCCGGATGAGCGACTCAGAAACGTCTGAACTAGAAAAGTAAACGCTTCTTAACAGCTCAATCAATAACACTGAGTATTTGTTTCACAGCGGAGCTCGTACGGACGCAGGACTGGATGAAGTAGCGGGTCTTTAGGGTAAACCTGTTTGAAGGATGAGGCCGGGAGCGGTGACACGGGTGTGAGGGCGGCGCTGCAGGAGTGATTGAGATGGGAGCGTTTGTTCCAGAAGAGTCTGGCCCAAGATATCTCCGGAGGACGCGGCGTTATGTATCCAAGCTTCAAGCTACAGCTCCGAGGGCACAAATGGATTCTGAGGGCAACTGGCTGCCGTCCATTATCCACTCAAAGACGGCCTCTGCCAAGAAGCTCTGCTCCCTGTAAGGAGTTGATTAGATAATTTGGCCGTGGAGATCATGTAAAAGACTCATCGTTCTGTGATGAAGGCTTTCCATTACTGCCTACAGATGGACACCAGGTGATGTCCTTCAACGCCAAGGACCGTTTACTGCACGCACACGCACACACACACACACACACACACACACACACACACACACACACACACACACACACACACACACACCCTGGCCCTCTGTGGGGAGCAGCCCTGAGGCGGAGGAGAACCTGTTGTGCTGTGTGGATGTATATGAGCTTTAATGCAGCTCTGCACACACACAGCAGGGAGTCCCTCTGCTGTTTGCTCATGCAACAGTCGCTTGCATTGCAGATAACTGCACATTTTTTTAACCTCTGACCTTTGTGCCAGAAACTGGAGGCTTTGGCTGCTGAACCTGAGCTCAGTGAGAGGCTCGCAGTTTACCTGCGAGCCTCCATCTAACTTCATTTACACACAAGTTTATGAATTTAAAACTAGGATGATGTTACAATACCTTTCTATATAAATGACAGGGGGGGGGCACTAAATGGATTTATATATATAGTATATATCTATATATGTATGTTTAAATGTGTGTGTGTGTGTGTGTGTGTGTGTGTGTGTGTGTGTGTGTGTGTGTGTGTGTGTGTGTGCATGGCTGTGATTTGCTGGGTTATATTTATATAAGTTTATATTTGAAATGGAAGCTGTTTGTGAAATTCTTAAATGTAATTTATTTGAACTAAATGTGTAATTTAAAGTGTGTATTTTAAATTATATCAAGTATGATGATGTCATTTCAAACATGTCATAGCAATGATTATATTTTTGAACAATTTCTTCTAATTAAATGTTGTAACTTTGAGATAAGAAGTCAAAGTGAACCCATGAGTCCAGAATGATTTAGATTTAGGGTCGTTAACTTAGGACATGAAAGTTTCCAGATCAAAGCTGCTTTGGTTGATGTTGCGTTCAGGTCCTGGATGCAAAACTGTGTAGTTTTGTGTGTTTTTACAGGACAGCTGATGAGCCTGAAGCTTCACCTTAGCAGCTAAATATTTACCTGCACTGCGTCTGAATTCCATCTGTCCGCGGCTGCTGCGGCTCCAGATTTCCCAGTGGGAACCGTGAAGATGTAGCAGAGATCCGGGCTGACCGAGACTCTTATTAAAACAATGAAGCTCGTAATTATCCTGGAATTCCAAAGCAGTGCTATAGTCGTAATGAGGCCACACAGGAGCCGGCTTATAAAGAATGAATGTAATAAATAAGCCATTAGATGGGCAGTAAAAAGAGGAGGATGTAAAAAAGAAGAAGAGAGAAAAGACAACAACAGTGAAATGAGTTCAGACAGGTCCTCTTCATCCTGATGAAGACTCACACAAGCTCCTGCTCTTCACCTTTAAACACCTTCACACCTTACAGCTGAACACACACACACACACACACACACACCAATCACAGAAATACTCCAGTACAGGAAGTACTCCGCTCACACTCCGCTCACACTCCGCTCACACTCCGCTCACACTCCGGTCATCACCTGTAGGTGCTGAGGTTTAGTGCCAACCTATGCTGCTAGTAGATACAGATGAGGAAGAGGAAGGAAGGATGAGAGGATGGAAAAGGAAGCAGGAAGAACGAGGGAACGGCTGGTGACAAAGAAATATGGAACAGCGGGCAGGTCGGAAAAACAAAAAGAGGGAATCGATCAAACAAAGAGAAGATGTGTGAAGATAGAAGCAGAGGGAAGAGCAGAGGAGAGAGAGAGAAGGATGGAAAAGAGGGAAGAAGGTGAGAAAGAAGGATGGACAAGAGGAAAGAAGGAGAGAAAGAAGGATGCTTCCTTATCTCATCTGACTCATAATGAACGCAGCTTCACATCAGGCTGGAGGGAGGTCAGACTGGGGTCAGGGCCCTCATACCTGGGGCCCCTCTGAGCTGGGGCCCCTCTGCCTCTCTCCCTCTCTCCCTCTCTCCCTTGGAATCAGAGGCGTAGCTGCTATCTGAATGCTTCCCAGATAAACTGATGAAGACGTTGGTCTTTGCTCATCAAAGCGTCTCACTAAAGGCTCCGCAGAGCAAACGGAGCCGGACGCTTCCCGTCAAAGCGCCGCGCCCGTGAAAATGCTCTTTTTTAACGGCTGCTTTGAAGGAAAAAAGAAGGATCATATCGCTGGAAGTATTAAAGTTCCCCAGAAGGAACCCTAGGCTTTTATTAGTTTTACTGCTGCTGTCTTTTTACACGTTTGACCGCCTCGCTGCAGAGAGAGAGAGAGAGAGAGAGAGCCGAGCGGCAAAGTTAATGGGGAGCGGAGAGAAAGTCAAAGGAAAACTTGTCTGATTACACTCATAACTCCTGCACATACTAATTACCGACGGCTGTAAAATAAGTCAGAGTGGTCATCCTAATGAGTTCACCAGAGACTCATTGTTCAAGTCCATTAAAAAGATCTATTTTTCCTCTGCGCTTTTATTTGTGTTTTCAGTGTCAGAATCTTATCAAACAGCCAAACAAACTGTGTGTAAAGGTCATTACATCATTACATCAGCCACACACACACACACACACACGCATTCAGTCATTAAGTCACTGTTAATTAATGTCTGACTGCAACTTTCACAAACTCAGAGAAAACATTATTATATTTAAGCCTCTGGAGTCAAAGTTGTTATTTCACTTTTCATGGGATTTCTACTGTTTTTGTGTCAAATAATGACTTAAATTTCCACATTTAATTCATTAAATAAGGAAAGAATTCATTTATTTATTTCCATGAGTGTTTTGTATTTCTGATCTTTTTTTTTTCACTGATTGATTGTAACATTTTTGTTTTGTAGAATTTTCTGTCATCAAGAAGAAAATTCAAGAATTTCCAGAATTTATTTTTAAAGTTTTTCCAGAAAATAATAACCTGACTGAGGAATTAAATTAAAAACTGTCTGTGTGACTTCAGGATGGAGTAAAGAATCAGAGAACGTCTCTACAGTCGATCAATCAGTCGATCAATCAGTCGATCAATCAGTCGATCCATCAGTCGATCAATCAGTCGATCCATCAGTCGATCCATCAGTCGATCAATCAGTCGATCCATCAGTCGATCCATCAGGAGCTGCAGCTTTAACTTTTACTGATCAAATTTAATGTATTTATGTTAGATTTTGCATTTTTTTGCAAAGTTCTTCTAAGAACATCACAAATATCATATATATTTAAAATAGTTCTCTCTTAATTGTTTTTAATATTTTTTCCTTTATCTCATCACTCTTTCTTTCTTTCCTTCCTTGAATGTTTCCTCCCTTCCTTTCCTTTCTCCTGCCAGCTGTTCACTCTCCTCTGTCCTCCCTCCCTCTCTACCTTTCCTGTCCTCTTCCTCCCTGTCATCCCTTCATGCCTCCTCTTCTCCTCTTCGTGTTCGTGCTGACTCTCTACCTGCAGACCGGAGCTCCGGACCTCCGGACCTCCGGACCTCTGGACTTCTGGAGTTCTGGATTATTTCCCAGCTTTGTTACTTTTACCTAAAGCTTGTGGGTCCTTCCTCCTCCTCCTCCTCTTCATCACGCTGGCTGCTGCTGCTGCTGCGGCTCAGGCGTCGGCGTGTTTATCAAAGAAATGACTGATCATAATATCAGCCTTATTGGTCTCAACAGAAATGCCACAACCATCTTGCAGATTACTCCTTGATGAGGAAAATGCAATTAAAACGTCAAGTGCGTTTTATTAGATTCTACCCACCCTGCAGGGTTTAGCGGCCCCGTGAGGCCCCGCCTGCTCCGCCGATGGATGGCACATATAGAGCCGCTAGCAGCAACATTAGGAGAGCCCTGCCAAAATAACAGCCGCTCCCCCCCCCCCCCACTAACCCCCCCCCCCCCAGTGTACAGTGCAGCTACTGTACTTCACTCTGTACACACACACACACACACACACACACACACACACACAAACACACATCGATGATAGGAATGACACCAAGTCACCATGGCAACCTAAACCTGCACCTCGGCCCACATGTGACTCCTATCATCTGACCTCTTGACCTTGAGAACCTCCCCACAGTAAGATGACTGATCTCTTTATTAGTCCAGTGGATCTGAATGGAAATCAACCATCAACAGGGTGATCAGACTCAGCCAAGCTGTTCTGACTCAATCAGCTGCATGATGTTTGATGAGTTGATCAGTTCTCTAAGTATCTGAGCTGATCCTCTCAGCCTGTAGCTGATTGATCTGATTGATCTGATTGATCTGATTGATCTGATTGATCTGATTGATCTGATGATCAGATGAATCAAAGCGATCCCAGCTGGTGATTAATATTGATGATGTAAACTCCACATCATCCTCCACGTCGCCTTCCATCTATTTCCTAAACTATGCGATCCAAAGCCGTTTCCTGTGAGCGGCGGCGCTCCAAAGAAAACAGGCGGTCTGCCCGGGGTTAAACGCCGGCTCCCTCCTGGCTCCAAACGAGGAAGAGGAGGCGTAATTGGACCAAGAGAAGTGAAGCTGCAAACAACCTCCAGATCCACATTTACAGTTTGAATGGCAGAAGAAGAAGAAACCCAGAGATCTTTCAATTACGCCTTTTTCTGCCCCCCCCCCTCGCCCCCCCTCCCCTCCACCCTCGCTCAGATTGGAAACGATCTCAGAGGAAATAGTTATCATTTTAATGGCGTCTCCATTCATTAAAACTCTCATTCTTCCCTCCGCCTGCTCTCTCCTGTGGATTGGAAGCAGATTCTGACAAAAGCGCCGGTTCAATTACCTCTGCGGCCCCCCAGCACTCTGAGCCCCGGCCCCCCCCATGTGTGGCCCTGAAACGCTGTTACACCAAAGTGGAAACCTGAACTCCAGACTGGCAGACGTCACATGTCAGCGTGGGCGACCTGCAGTATGTCACACACACACACACACACACACACACACACACACACACACACACTACCTGAGTAAAGTACTTGAATTGCTGTTTGTGGTCAGGACAGATTACAGATTATAATCTATAATCTAACATGAGTGACAGACAGACAGCTGCAGGTTGATGATGTCACTGCTGAGGACTGAAGTGCTGCCTCACTGAAGCTCAGTCTGACGGCTCAGTCTGAGTCCTGCTGGCTGATTACCGGCGGTTGCGAGGAATAAATCTTAAAGCAGCGATGATGTCATCAGAGTTCTGTTTGTTTTGTCTGAGCCGCTCGTTAAAGGAAGATAGAGCAGAAACATGAAAGAGCTCCAGAGCTTCAGACGCATCAGAGCGTCTCTGTGCATCACAACGCCTCCTCCAAGTCCAACAAGAGATCAGGACAGACCATCTGCTGGTAGAGAGAGCGACGCTCAGAGCCGCTCTGCAGGTACAGAGTACAGAGAGTCGCTCTGGCTCACCTGGGCCCCCCCTCCCTCTCTGCTCTCTCTCCTCCTTAGCCTGACACAGATGAGCCTGATCTCAGGCTACATTAGGAAGTCTAAGCACACGCGTGTGTTTCTCAGCGGCTCGTCTTTCTTCATTGTGTAATTAGAGCCCAAATGTTAATGAATTATGCTAATTCCTAACAATTAGCATGTAATATTGGAGACAATCAACAATTAGCATACGCTGCGTTGAAAACAATCAGAAGCGTCTGCGTTCCCTTATGGACCTTAATGTATAGAGGCAGAGCGGCTCATCTGATTACATGCAGCACAGCCGCCGCTAATTACTGCCGCTCTGCCAGGGGGGAGGGAGGGGGGGCCGACACAGAGCGGCCTCGCCGAGGTCGCTCCAGAGAGGCGAGGTCATGCTCTACAAAGAGGGAGGAAGGAGCAGGGCCGGGCTGAGGAACTCTGGGGCCCGGGGCCCTCTGGCACCACAGAGCGGTCAGAGCATCATGTTAGAGGGATCCAGAGGGGCGGCTGATGTTTCCACTCAGGCTGAGCAGAGTGTCACAGACGTGAAGATGAGACTTTAACGATGAGACTCAGCTCTAATGGGTTTCTCAGACCATCCTGATTGAACACGCAGGCCTGCATCCTGCTGTGTGTGTGTGTGTGTGTGTGTGTGTGTGTCTGTGTGTGTGTGTGTGTGTGTGTCTGTGTGTGTGTGTGTGTGTGTGTGTGTGTGTCTGTGTGTGTGTGTGTGTGTGTGTGTGTGTGTGTGTGTGTGTGTGTGTGTGTGTGTGTGTGTGTCTGTGTGTGTGTGTGTGTGTGTGTGTGTGTGTGTGTGTGTGTGTGTGTGTGTCTGTGTGTGTGTGTGTGTGTGTGTGTGTGTGTGTGTGTGTCTGTGTGTGTGTGTGTGTGTGTGTCTGTGTGTGTGTGTGTGTGTGTGTGTGTGTCTGTGTGTGTGTGTGTGTGTGTGTGTGTGTGTGTGTCTGCATGATATGTGTGTGACTTTGACAGATGGACACACACTGCAGCAGGCGACCGCTCACTCATGTAAGGTGACAGAGTTTCACTGGCATAGCAACAGTTACTAAGGACACAAGAGCCTCACACACACACACACACACACACAAACACACACACACACACACATACACAAACACACACACACACACACACAGTGACTGACGCAGCTTTAGATCCGCCTCCTCCTTTGTCTGACGCTCTGGGCCCTTTGAGACCCTCTGCATTAAAGGAGGATTAGCAGACTGGAGCGTGGATCAGGTCGTGGATCAGGTCCTGGGTCAGGCCCTGGATCAGGTCCTGGGTCAGGTCCTGGATCAGGTCCTGGATCAGGTCCTGGATCAGGTCCTGGATCAGGTCCTGGTTTTGAGGGTCCCCCTGCAGGTGGGCCGGCTGACAGACGCTGCTGTCAGCCGGAGGCTGAGGTGTTTTGGTCTGCAGTCAGGCTCAGTTTGACCCCCCCCCCCCCAGGTTCCCAGGGTACCCGGCTCTGGCAGCAGTTCTGGCCTCTTGGCCCGGGGCCGGCAGGAAGGGCGTGGAGCCGGGGCGGCGGGGCCAGGCCCCCGGCCCGGGTCCTGGATATCCATTTGGAAGTCATTACAGATGTGTGATGGAGGCGGGGCCTCAGCTCCCTCAGGAGACCTCGCTCTGTCTGAGCTCATTTACAGAGCGTCCTCTCAGACTGACAGCTCTCTGATTCACATCTGAATTTAGGTCAGAGCCATCTGGGCCTCCGTCCAAACACAAACCCCACCGGATCGGACTCAGCCAGCTCGCCGGCTCTCCTCCTCGCTCTCCTCCTGTTCTTTCTCCTCTTCCTCCTCCTCCTCCCCCCTGCTGTGTTGGGCCGTGGCTGAGGCGGTCCTGGCCCAGTAGCAGCCTGCGTCGCTGCAGGTGTGTCGTCTGACCCGTCGTGCTGCTGAACAACTTTCAACACAAACGCCACGAAAATCATTCATACTTTTGTCTTTGAAAGGAAAGTTTAATCCTCCAAAAGGCCAAAAACTGTTTCTGCCCTCATATCAACCATTACATCATCATCTTCATCATCATCACCTTCATCATCTTCATCCTTTCCCCGCACAGATGGACTTGATGAGTTTAGTTGACTCACACATCATGTTCTGGACTCTCGTGCAGTGATCAGCCTCAGTGATCAGTCTCAGTGATCAGCCTCAGTGATCAGTCTCAGTGATCAGCCTCAGTGATCAGACTCAGTGATCAGACTCAGTGATCAGCCTCAGTGATCAGACTCAGTGATCAGACTCAGTGATCAGCCTCAGTGATCAGTCTCAGTGATCAGCCTCAGTGATCAGCCTCAGTGATCAGCCTCAGTGATCAGCCTCAGTGATCAGACTCAGTGATCAGCCTCAGTGATCAGACTCAGTGATCAGACTCAGTGATCAGCCTCAGTGATCAGCCTCAGATCAGACTCAGTGATCAGCCTCAGATCAGACTCAGTGATCAGCCTCAGTGATCAGCCTCAGTGATCAGCCTCAGTGATCAGACTCAGTGATCAGCCTCAGTGATCAGCCTCAGTGATCAGCCTCAGTGATCAGACTCAGTGATCAGACTCAGTGATCAGCCTCAGTGATCAGACTCAGTGATCAGACTCAGTGATCAGACTCAGATCAGACTCAGTGATCAGCCTCAGTGATCAGACTCAGTGATCAGACTCAGTGATCAGCCTCAGTGATCAGACTCAGTGATCAGACTCAGTGATCAGCCTCAGATCAGACTCAGTGATCAGCCTCAGTGATCAGCCTCAGTGATCAGCCTCAGTGATCAGCCTCAGTGATCAGACTCAGTGATCAGCCTCAGTGATCAGACTCAGTGATCAGACTCAGTGATCAGACTCAGTGATCAGACTCAGTGATCAGACTCAGTGACCAGACTCAGTTTGTCGTCTAAATTCTGACACACTTCATTTATACAAAAATCTTTTTTTTAAATATATTGATTTGATTTGATTTGAAAACAGGAGGAAACGCACGCACGCACGCACGCGCGCGCACGCACGCGCGCACGCACGCGCACACGCACGCGCACACTGCAGAGACGCATTAACGTGCCGCTCACGTTCCCCTCACATGGCGGCTTGTTGAGTCGCGGCTCCTCAGAGTTCGGGGAGTCTCGGCCCGCCGCGTTGAGATTCTGGGCGTCACGTTCTTGACATCCTGTTCCATCGCGCCTCTGCCAAGGCGCCGTCAACAATGCCCAGAATCCAAGTCTTGGGCGTAATGAATGCACTCCAATATGTAATGACTGAGTAATCACATTATTTGCAGCCTCGACTTGATTCTGACGGAGGCGCCGCCCGCATCTGCGCCTCCGCCGTTGATTGCCAGCCGGCCGGGAGGCGAGATGGGAGCCGCGCATTAGCATGCGGCGCTAGGGAGCCGCATGGCAAATGATTATGCTGAATTGTTTTTGCAAGAGGAATGTCCAATCCAATAAAGTTAATGATCTTGAAAGACACGGGGCGAGAGAGAGAGAGAGAGAGAGAGAGAGAGAGAGAGAGAGAGAGAGAGAGGAAACTAAATGCATTAAAATGCAGATGTTCACCAGCAGACAGAGCGGTGGGTCAGTAGCATTTAGCTCTGTGTTCGACTGAACTCTAAACAAACTTTACACAGAAACTTGTTTCAGGGTTCTGCACCTCTTTTTGTTTCAATGTAGGTAAAAGACTTAGATTGAGGGGGGCGGGGCTAGACTCGGTGCTCTGAGGGGGGCGGGGCCACACTTTGTGCTCTGAGGGGGCGGTTCTGCTCTATGTGTGCTCTATGAATGAGCAGGTCATTAGCTTAGCAAAGTCTTTACCATGCTAACATGGCTCCTCCCACTCCACACAGGTCAGCTGACTGCGTCCCGCCTTCAATCTGCTGGTCCAATATGAATCTTCTCATCATCATCATCACTTCCTGTTTCTATCCACGTCAATTCAGATATCAAACTGTTTATCTGTTTGTGTCTCTGATTGATCGATCAGGAAGGAAATCAAACATCTTCTTGTAAATGAAGCTTTCCCATAATGCCGAGCTTTCTGCTGCTGCTGATGAGAGGCGTCGTAATCCGGCGCTTTGCAGACTATTAACCTTCATTTCCTTATCCATCTTAATTTGTGCTCCTGCGTTAATCACAGTGTAACCCTACATGAGCCGCTGCACACTGAGGCACAACGCAAACACAAACAAGAGGCTGTGGGTTTCTAGGAGATTTACATTATAAACAGTGACACACACACACACACACACACACACACACAGGTTTAATTACCCGCCCGTGTGATTAGCAGGTAAAACAAACGATGTGTTTTGTTGGCAGCAGATAAATCCTCTCTCTCTTCTCTGTAATGACCGGTGTAATTTTTAAGCAGTGTCTCCATCCTGACTCCTTTAACACGTATCATTAGTGGGGTTGTATATTAGATATACATTCTGCAGCTTAATTGTGTCTCCCAGGAGCACTTGTAATGATGCAGCTGCCGGCTACAGGACACCTTTAATTTATTTATTTTAAATGTTGAGAGTAATTGAGTTCTTGAGATGCGTTGGGCGAGCGGCGAGCGGCTGCTGCTGAAAAATGCATTAATTCCACCGTCGCAATCTGCTGCGAAAATGAACACTGGTGGAGGTTTTAATGGGGAAGGATGAGGAGGAAACAGGAAATGAGGAGGAGGAGGAGTTTCTCACTGAGAGAAGATCAAAGCGGTCCGTCCGTCTGCAGGGACCGAAGAGATCAACCTGCTGCAGACCACAGGACCTCCATCCACACATGACCTCTCATCATGATTCCATCTGATCAAGACTGTTAAAATGTTTCCTTTGTATTTTCCTCAAAAAATTAACTCTTTATAAGAAAATGACCTCAGACACCGAGAGTAAAACAATAAACTCTGATCTGTGGCTTCTAATATGATCTAAGCGCTCTGTTTCTATGTTGCTGTGCCTGCATCATGGATGTTCCATGATGGCAGAGTAGCGTAGCCGCATTAGCGCATGTAGGCGTCAGTAATGAGGCGGGGAGGCGTCGGTGTTTTCACAGAGAAACAGCACGACTTCTTTATTTCCCTCTGAAGGCTTTTTTATTACACACAATCAAAACGGCTCCTGAGCCGCCGGAGCTGCAGCTGCAGGTGATGATGGACGCCACAGAGCTCAGGAGGCTTCTTCATCATCAAAACACCGTTTGTTTGCCCCGCATGACAGATCGCTCCATAAAGAAGAGGAGGGCAGAGGTCTTCCTCTCTGATGAAGGGTTCACCGCCTGTGACGGTTTGTTAACTATTAACTGTGAAAACGCCGACGTCAGAGCACAGAACGCCACCAGGTGATTCACTTCCTGTCACAGCGGCAGACAATCGCACAACTTTGTAACCTTTAACTTAAACAGCACCACGCAAGAACGTAAAGAGGAGGAGCAAAGGGAGCAAAGGGAGCAAAGGGAGCAAAGGGAGCTGTGCAGCAGCAGAGGACATGTTGAGCCCAAGACCTATAGTTACCATGGTAACTCTAGTTATGTCTGAATGAATTAGAGAGCAAATTTCTGGTCAATCTGAACTAAACTGAGCCCAACAAACAAACTAACGCAAACAAAGTCAAAGAGTGTGGACAAGCGTGTGCGTGTGCGTGTAAACTTGGTATGTTCCATAAATCTCCATGTTTGAGGCGTCTGATGAGCCGGGAGCTTTAATCATCAACGCTTTGAACTTCCAACACAAAGTCTGGACCTTAAACACACCTGAGCGAGGCTTCACCCGCTCTAAGAATAGAGCCTCCACACTCACACACACTCGCCCTAATTACAGCCCGGCAAAGTCAGTCGGCATGGTAACGTTATTTTGGGCTCCGGTTGAGTAATTAACACCAAACTGCTCTCAGTGTTTGTAATGTGACGAAGAGTCTGCAGCCCAGCTTTGTAACTGTTATCACAGGGAGAGGAAAGCTGCTACACACACTGGAACACCTCATGCACACACACACACACACACACACACACACACTGCTGCCTCAGACGGTGTAAACACGTTACAAACTCGCCCCCCCCTCGCCCCTGCATCACCGCCGTGCGTCTTAGCGGCTCTGCCATAAATTAAAGAGCAGTTTAATTTAGCAATTTGGTGCAATATGTTAATGTGTGAAGAAAGAGGAAGTCATCCCTAAATGCGTCGGATGAAACCAAATGAAATAACACATATTTGAAAGTGTAATTTTCTTCTTTAACACACATTATTATTATTTCAATCCCAGTAATTGAAACTGCAATCCAGGCAACTCGTATTAAATTAGATTGTGGCAAAATTGCACCTTTGGTTTGCCAAGGCTGACTGAGTCCTTGCATCAAATGAATTTAATTATTCCTGTAGCCCATATATTATTAATCATCTATATTGATTTCTGAACTCCCAGACTGCTTGTGGATATGCAAATGAGGCCGCAGCAATATCAGGACCAGCTCATTTGCATAGGAGCCCATTATTATTTTATAAGTAAATTTTAATGTGGACTCAATTAAAACTCAGCCAGTGGAACGGCTAAATTGGCCCAAGGTAGGAGCGCCGCCTGCTCCGCACCCGGCGCCGGGATATATCAATTAGTAAAGATCAAACTTTGGTTCCTCTGGAGGCCGGGGAGGAGGACGGGATCCAATCAGCGCCGCCTCCCGCTCGCTGGGAAACGGGCCGGGCCCTAATCTCATCTGCCCCACGGAATTACAACACCGCACATTCTTCTGCTCGCTTCGCGCTTTTAGTCGAGGGAAGGAGAGGAGAGGAGAGGAGAGGAGAGGAGAGGAGAGGAGGCAGCTCTAACGTTCCTGCGTGAACGTGACCTTCCTGATCCTGATTCTTCTGATCTGAGCCTGAACTTTAACTTCTTTAAATTGCCCTGAAATTGTTTGTAATGAAGTGTAACTGGCTGCTTCCTACCTCCTTTCCTTCCCCTACCTCCTCCTTTCCTTCCCCCTATCAGTAATGTGGACAAAAAGAATAAATTGTGTTTTTTTTCTCCAATGATTTTATTGTTTGACTGAATCAAAGCTGTGAGAGAAACAAGGAGAGAGAAAAGAACAGGAAGAAGGAAAAGAAAAAGAGGAAAGGAGACATTTTAAGAAACTAAGGATGAAGGAGAAGGAAGCTACCTTCCCTCTCTTCCTTCCCTCGTTCCTTCCTTCCTTCTCTTTTCCATGTATTTCACAGTTTTCATCAACATCAAATATTATGAATGCCGATATCTACAATTCACTGAAAATGGTTAAATTCCTGGTCCAATAGGATGAAACCTGAGGAGACGAGACAATAAACCTCCACAGCTTCACCTGGGCTGAGGAGGAGAAGAGGAGGAAGAGGAAGAGGAAGAGGAGGATGTGCTGTAGTGGTTTCTGATGGTTTGTGTCGACACGTCCATCCTCTCTGGCTCTCACACTGCGGCCCGGCTCGTTCTGGCTGTGTTAAGCCTCCGTCTCCCCTCAGACCGGCGGCGCTGCAGGGACACAGAGCAGGAAGGCGGAGTTTAATCCTCAGATATGCAGCAGGTATTAATATCTGCAGCTCATCTGGACTGATCCTCTCCGCGCAGAGCAGAGCCAGGAAGCTTAAACACCAGCAGAGAGAGTGTGTGTGTGTGTGTGTGTGTGTGTGTGTGTGTGTGTGTGTGTGTGTGTGTGTGTGTGTGTGTGTGTGTGTGTGTGTGTGTGTGTGTGTGTGTGTGTGTGTGTGTGGCCTAATTGGTAACACTTTTATTTTCACAATAACAAGGTCGAGGAACGTCCATCAAAGAGAGGACGGACAGATGAGTCTAACGAGGGAGGGAGGAGGGAGGGAGTGAGGGAGGAAGGAAGGAAGGAAGGAGACAAATGCAGGGAAACTAAAGAGAAAGAATCGTCTCTCTCTCAGTCGTGTAAACCAGTAAATCTACAGTCAACAGTCACATTCCACCTCTGCTGAACAAGGAGTGGAGCGCACACACACACACACACACACACACACACACACACACACACACACACACACAGCTGAGGCCTGTGGGATTGAGCGGAAACAGGCCGTCAGTTTAAACGTCTCCGTGTGAGACCACATGTTGAGACGCCTACAAGTCAACGACGTGGGCGAGAAGATTCTGGAAGTAAGTGTGTGTGTGTGTGTGTGTGTGGTGAATGAATAGAAAGGTGGCTGAACTTTGACCTCCAGTAAGAGAATGAACACAGAGAGTGAGAGTGAATCAAAGCCTCTCAGCCTCTAAGCACAGAGCTCGTCTTCTTCTTCTTCCTCTTCAGTCTTTGTCCTAAATTCACCTCGGCACAAGTTTGGATTTGTTCTTCCAGAGAATACTTTGGAAAACAACTTGACCTCATATTTACAGCAGCAAGACGGGAAGATGTGGACGTGTTGATCAGTGTGTGTCCAGGTGACATCATGGCGTTCAGGACGCTGAGGGCAGAGGGGCGGAGTCCTGACCCCCCTACAGGAGGCTCACTACTTATCAATCAAGCCTCAAATACCAGCACATGATGACATTAGAACATTCTTAATGACCCAGCTGATCCTCTCCGTCTCTTCACGTTCACCACGGAGGGAAAGCTTCAGGCTCTAATTGGTCATGGCAACAGGCTCAGAGGGGAACACGCGTGTTCATGAGCCAAATGGTAATCCCAGAACACGGGAGGGGGGGGGCTGTTCTTGCACAACTTGCAGATCGAGTTTCACTGGAGGCCTGGAAGTTGGCGCTGGCTCTCTGGCACATATGGAGAAGTTTGGAGTCATGGAAGAACAATAAGGAAAAGTCCAGAGCATAGTCCATTAATTTCTTTTTTCCCTTCAATAAGTAAACTTCAAGTATTCGTGAAATGAGCACTAAAGCCTCTTTAACAGTGTTTTCACAGCTGGCCGCCCCCCCCCCCCCTCCTGCCGCGCTGCAGTAAAGCTCCTTCCTGAATGAACATTAACATGGGAAGGCCCTAACATCATACTTGGCCGTCCTGCATCGCCACTAAACACCCAGTGAACCCAGCACATAGACCGGCCCCACCGGAACACCAGAGAGGACCCAGAAAGGACCGGCCGGGACCTGCAGGGACCAGCCGGTAGCCCTGGGCGTGTAACTGGTGACATATGGAGTCTTCATCACTCAGGTAGAGTTTGTTTCTGTGTCTTTGGCCTCTAAAGGCCTCAGGGTCTTGGGGGGTCCCTCAGATCTCTGCTCCTGGACCAGAGGCTCATTGTTTACAAACTAAAACAACGCACAGGTCTGGAAAACACTTTTGCAAATTTGAAAGGTTTGGTTTGTTAAAGTAAAGAATTGATCCACTACATTTTTATTATTATAGAAGTAGGAGGAGTCAAAACTGAGTCCTAAGTCGGATGAACCAATCAGATCAGTCTGAGCCCACATCCTCACATTCTCCTGCTCTCGTTCCCGCTCTCGTCCTCTCCTCCCGCTCTGCTCCCTGATTGGCCGTCCTCAGCCCGTGTGTGAGGCGGGCGACCTCTCTCAGCATAATGGCTTCCTCGCCCTCACGCTGAACACGACTCCCAGCTAAAGTGAATCATAAGAGGCGGCGCAGCCTTGAGACGCAGCGATTAAGGTTTCAGCGCGTGGAGGACTTCCTCCTCTGGCTCCGACACACGACACCGTCCAGATGGCTGAGAGTGATTACAGCTGTCTCACCCAATATCTACCTGTGTCCATCTCCGCCCCGAGCCACCGTAAAGCGCCGCCGCCGCTCCCGCCAGGCCGGCCAAGACAAACAGCCGCCCTGAGCGCGGGTGATTAATGCCTGCTCGCCGCCTGACAGGCGCACCGCTGCGCTCCGCTCCACATGTTGGTTAACCTCAGATTAATAAAGCGCCACCAAATTAGCCAAGATGCAGCGTCGGAGGAAACGGGCGACGGCGGCAATTACGCCAAAGTGTGACCTTTGACCTCCTGCTGAGAGAGCAAAGAGGCTTCAGAGGAGAAGGAAGCAGCATCACAGAGACTTTAGACTTTAGACTGCATTCATCTGACAGCTTTAAGGAAACCAAGGATCGTTCAGGTTTCGGTCTTTCCTTCACCTCTCTAGATTCTGTGGTGCGATCGCCGTGGTTACAGTGACACTCTGACCCCTGGGGCCTGACGGAGGCTTTTGATGTGGCAGCAGCAGAAACATCAACTGTGGTTTTGGTTTGAGGTTTCAGCTGCAGCCTGGGAGCAACACACACACACACACACACACACACACACACACACACACACACACACACACACACACACACACACACACACACACACACACACACACACACACACACACACACACACACACACACACACACACACACAGGGTTTGGGGGTCAGAAGGTCAAACTGCCCTGATGTCGCTCACTGTTGAACCTTTTACTGCACGAGGAGAGAAAGTTTTCATCTTCATCACCAAACACCGTCACAGCCATCATCATCATCCTCCTCCTCTTCCTCCCCTTCATGATTGTGTGTTAGTTTGCTGCAGATCAATAGAAGCTGTTTGGAAGTGAAGCGTGTTTATTCTGCAGCACATCACGCCGTTTGTTCTGCATCTCATTAGAAACCAGGATGTGTGTTTACAGGCGAGTGGAGACAAACTTCACACTCCACTAAATAATGCAGCGTTTGGCTGAGGGCCTCTTCTTCCTCCAGTTTGTCGCTGATGCAAGTCTTTCACCGATGAGAATCATTCGCCTTTTCTGCCATAAATCGGCTTCACGCCTCGCTGGGATCCAAACACGTTCACCTCCCGTGGAAACATTCCTGAAAGCTCTAACGGAGCGCAGAGGAGCGGAGAGTTCTTCAATTACTGCAATCAAGAGTCAATACTGCAGCAGGGAAAGGGTTAAAGCGAGAGAGAGAGAGAGAGAGAGAGAGAGAGAGAGAGAGAGAGAGAGAGAGAGAGAAGAAGCTGTAGGAGCATGAAGCAGAGCTGCAGATTGATTGATTGGCGTGTTTGTTTCCTCTCAGCCTGTCACTCATCTATAATTCATCTTCAATAATGGACGGATGATAATTTGGGGAAACGCCATTTGCCCAAAAAAAATCAATGGCGGCGCTGACGACACGTTAAAGCGTTCAAACGGAGTCTGACGGCAGCGTAAATTGATCTGAGTCCACATTTCAGACTGATTAATCAATAAATAATGTGCCCCCAACAAAGAATTAATTATTCAGGCGATCAGCCGTCAAAATAAAATGTTGGCCCACATTTTAAAATGCAGATTCTGGGCAAATAACGACCCAAATCTAAACGGTCAGCAGCTGTGTGTGTGTGTGTGTGTGTGTGTGTGTGTGTGTGTGTGTGTGTGTGGCCTCTTTCTCTCCTCTCTGCTGCAGCTGGACTGACTGAACTTTAACATCAAACCCTTTCAGTTATTTTGCCTCCAACACAAAGACGTCAAAGAGCAAAGTGAAGTCTAACAAACATTTACATTTGTGTTGTTTTCCTGCTGCTACACACTGTGACTCACACTCCTGTACAGCAGGGGGCGCCAGTAAACACAAAGAAAGGGAGTTGCAGGTTCATCTCGCAATAAAAACAAACAACAAAGAGAACAGGAGGATGTTTGTGGGCCTTCATATCCCATCATGCATCAGGCCCACCAGAGCCGGGTCAGCACCAGAACCTGGACCCGGATCCAAACTCAGCCTGGCTATGCGAGACCCAGATCAGTCTGGTAAAACAGCACAAACTGAATGAGGTGTGACAGAAAGGTGCAGGTTGAAATCCCAGCTGACTGATCTTTCCTGTTCCTCCATCTTTGTCCCAACAAATCTCCCCTGAAGCTCAGATCCTCCTCTCCTCCTCCTCTCCTCCTCTCCTCCTCTCCCCCTCTCCTCCTCTCCTCCTCTCCTCCTCTCCTCCTCTCCTCTGTTGTTGTCGCTGTCACAGCTTCACTCGTCAGAAGTCAACGAGCCTCTCAGACTCACTTCCAGACAGAAACACGTTGAGAACACAGAGGCGATGTTTCTGCAGTGCAAAGCGAGCCGCCGCTCCCTGAACGCCTCGCGGTGCGTTTAAAGGTTGCAGGTTTACGGCCCCGCGCCTCCGATCCGTCCCGGTTCCCACAGCGAGCCGGATCACCTGCGCCTCCCGAGCATCCAGCGGAGAATCTGACACTCTGACAGGCGGCGTCTGGGGAATCTGCCCGCTGGTTTGAAGAGGAAGAGGAAGAGGAGGAGGAGGAGAAGGAGATGTCAAACTTGGCCTTTTTGGACGTGCAGGCGGGCGGACTGCAGGCGGCGAGCGAGCAGCTGTGAGGAGGCCGGATCAGGCTTGTGCGGTGTTTTCCTGTGTCAGCACTCTCACTGCCGCTGTGTGATTCTGCTGGAGGGCACTTGGCTCCTCTTTAGCCTTTAAGTGGGTCTGGAAGCTCGCCCGGAGATTGGGAACCATAAACACATTAAGGAGCGGCTGCTTCTGGCCGCCCTGCTCAAAGGTACACAGCCAGGCCTTCAGTCCATTTCATGCTTCACCTCCACATTTCCGCTCCTGGTTGCTGTTGGACGGTGAGTTTGTGTTGGAAGCGGGCGGACGCTCGCTCGCTCACCGCAGCTCTCTCTCTCTCTGGCTCACGTTCCCGGGCCATCAGACTGTGGGACGGGGCGCTACCAGCCCCCCCTGGCCCCCCCGCCTGACTCAGCCCCCTTCTTTAGACCTGGAGGGACCTGGAGCTCCGTCCTGGACGAGTCAGTCCATCTACCAAACAGTCACACACACACACACACACTCACTCACACACACACACACACACACTCACACAGCATCTGAGAGGCTGAACCTCCAAAATCCATCCAAAACTAAAAACAAGGCCTGCACCATTTGGTCTTAAAGTGAACCTGAGCCCAGCTGATCTTCAGGCTGGATGAAGACTAAACTGCAGGAACACAAGAACCTTCAGATAAACTCTGGATTCATATTGACGTCTGATCACAAGCTGCTCCGTCCCGTCTGATGATCCGTCTTCATCTGGGAGTCCAAGCTCAGACGCCCAGGAAACCTTCCTTTGTCTCGTCTGTCAATCAGACAGGCAGAGTTTCTCTCAGAGACCCTGGGGGGGGGGGGGGGGGGGGCTCCTCCTGTAATCCTGCTGTCAGTCTGCGGCCCTGGCGGGGGTGGGGGGTCCTCAGCAGGATTGGTTGACCTCTGTCCGGGGGAGGCCTAATTCCTCTATTGACAGATCGCCGATGGAAGCAGATCTGCATATTAAACACTCCAGAGCATCCAGAGCATCCTCAACCTTCACTCTGCTGCTGTCTGTGACTGAACTTCAGGCTCAGAACTTCAGGCTCAGCTCCTCAGACGTGCCGGCCCACAGGCTCCTCAGCTCTCTGGGTCTCTGTGGACCCTGGTTGGTCCTGATGAGTCGGAGTCTTCTGCTTCCTGTTTCATAAACTTGAGTTTATCACTCCGCCTCTTTGCCGTCACACCTGCAGCTTCTGGATCTTTACACTCGGAGTGTAACGCCCTGTATCCCGGCAACACATTTGCTCCAAACATCTGCTGTTAAAGTCAAAGAGTGGTGAAAGTCTTTAGTTTTAGAAAATGAATAAACTTCATTTGGCAAACAAACGAAGTAAAGACGGGTGAAGAAGTGAAGTGAGACCTGGGGATCCACTCACATGATGCTGTGTGTGTGTGTGTGTGTGTGTGTGTGTGTGCACCTCAGCAGCAGCAGCAGCTTACATTAACTTCTCCTGCTGACCTGCAGATGAAGATGCAGAGGAGCTCCTGCCAGATCTTCAGGCTGTAACCTCCCTTGGTCACTGAAGGGGAATATTGGAGGAATCTTTGCCAGACTTTTCCCCAGAATAATTTCCTCTGGAAGCCTCCCGCCTGCTCCTTGATCCAGTTTGCTATTTTCCCATGACATGTTTCCCTGTGTGGTGCCAGGATGCAGAAGGGCAGCGGAGTTCAGAGCCGCCAACGCTGCGGCGCCGAGCTTCAGAGAGCAGAGGTTCAGAGGGTCGGGCGGCGTGCGAGGAGAAAGACGAGGAGAGGGGAACAAAGGCGGCACGAGCGGCGGAGGGTCTGCGGGGGTCGGAGCAGAGGAACCAGGCTCCTCCTCCTGCAGAGACTCTGAAGGTCTAATCTGGAAACACAAGGCTGACAAACTCTCATCAGCTCTAATTGACTGACAGGAGTTTGGGCAGACAGCCACACACACACACACACACACACACACACACACACACACACACACACACACACACACACACACACACACACACACACACACACACACACACACACACACACACACACACACACACACACACCATTTAAGTTTCAGGTTCTGATGCAGGAAACCAGAGAGAGAGAGAGAGAGCACTCAAACCTCCACCAAGGCAGAGCAGTACCTGGAAGCTCTGTAGATCCTTCAGCAGAGCATCAAGCTCCTCATACCCAAACACAGAGCAGCTCTCCTCTGGACCAGGCTGCTAGACACCAGCAGAACCTCCACAGTGGAGGTCAAAGGTCACATGGACACCTGACCTGAGGGGTTCATAGTTTCAGGCTCAGTTTCTGCTGCTGAAGCCGGACAGACGTGTGTGTGTGTGTGTGTGTGTGTGTGTGTGTGTGTGTGTGTGTGTGTGTGTGTGTGTGTGTGTGTGTGTGTGTGTGTGTGTGTGTGTGTGTGTGTATGAACAGACCCAGCAGCAGATCCAAACCCCAACCAGCTCACAGAAATATGAAACATTAAAAGAGTAAACAGAGTATCTTCCTCCCTGAACGTCTCCATTATCAGCTCTGCTCCTGCTGAGGCCAAGCAAACACGCTAATAAGCCGGCGCTCTGTCAGTAGCTCTTTATCAGCACGTCTGATCTAACACAGACGCTCTACGGCAGGCAGATGGTGAGAGAAGAAGAAGCAGGAGAAGAAGAAGTCGGTGGCGGAGGTGAGAACACGGCTGTCAGAGGGAAGAATTCCATTATCCTGTAAGACGAAGAGGAGGAGGAGGAGGAGGAGGAAGTGTGGAAATAATTACTGCTGCCAGGAATCAGACTCAGTGTCTTAATAAGGCTCAGTGTGTTAATCAGACTCAGTGTCTTAATAAGGCTCAGTGTGTTAATCAGACTCAGTGTCTTAATAAGGCTCAGTGTGTTAATCAGACTCAGTGTCTTAATAAGGCTCAGTGTGTTAATCAGACTCAGTGTCTTAATAAGGCTCAGTGTGTTAGTAAGGCTCAGTGTGTTAATCAGACTCAGTGTGATAATAGGACTCAGTTTGTTTGGAGCAGAGTTAATGTGTCTATTATTAGAGCGGCGCTGCTGCTCTGTGAGGCAGAGGGAGGATAATTGTCTGCTGCTCTGCCGCTGTGTGGAACAATAATATGATGTAATAAAGATCAGAGCATCATCAGGCAGCGTGTAGAGCACTTAGAGCGGCCTGATGACTCACACACACACACACACACACAGCTGCGGGGAAACTCTGTCGCCGCTCGCTCGCCGCATTCTTTAGTGTTTGTAGATGAGTTCAGTCTTTATGACGCTCTGCTGCCACGGCAACCACAGGTCAATTACGCTCTGGATGACGTGTAACAGAGCAGCAGGTATACAGAGGTTTACACAGAGCATCATGAGGTCACACGCGTGTTCAGCTCGTCATGCTTGTTCTGTATGTAGATTCTCCACATCCATGTTCTGTGAACTTTGAATGCTTTGCAGCCGTGTTCCTGTACGCGGCGGCGGCGCTCACGGGAGCCGGAGCTGATGTCAGGACAATAACAGCAACATTAAAGGGTAAAGTCAAAGTCAAGCTCTCGCTCTCTCTCTCTCTCTCTCTCTCTCTCTCTCTCTCTCTCTCTCTCTCTCTCTCTCTCTCTCTCTCTCTCTCTCTCTCTCTCTCTCTCTCTCTCTCTCTCTCTCTCTCTCTCTCTCTCTCTCTCTCTCTCTCTCTCTCTCTCTCTCTCTCTCTCTCTCTCTCTCTCTCTCTCTCGTCTGAAGCAGCAGCTGCTCTGTGTAGAGCAACATTACAGCTCATTTCATTATGAGATCTAGAGTGCAGACATCAGTCAGAGGTGAAGAACTCACCGGAGAGATGAAGAGCTGCTCCGCTGTCATCGGGCCGCAGATTACGCCGCTCTGTTTTACGACGGGGAGAGGAGGGGAATATTTACCCAGAATGCATCTGGGCTCTTTATGACCGCGCCGCTCGCTAAGGTGAGAGAGAGCAGCGCGGCAGCTGCAGACAGCAAACGCCTCTATGTTACTAAAGTTCAGCCGTCAGTCACTGAGCCCCCACCTGACCCCGCCCACCACCAGCACCAGGGTCAAAGGTCAACCTGAAGTCCAGCACATGAATGATTAAAACAGGGCAGCGTGTGTGTGTGTGAGGGTGTGTGTGTGTGTGTCAGGGGACGTGGCCTCACATTAACCCTGCTACCAAGGTTCAAAAGAGGATGAAGGAGCAAAGAGGGAGGAGAGAAGAAGAAGAGGAGGAGAGGAGGAGAGCTCCTTCCTCCTCTCCTCCAGGCTCCAGACAAAATTGAACGGTTTTACAAAGGAGGAAAAGTCCAGTGGGAAGAAACACACACACACACACACACACACACACACACACACACACACACACACACACACACACACACACACACACACACACACACACACGATTATAAACAAACGTCCTCACTGCACAGCTGAGCTATGCTTTATTGATAAGCTGTGAGCTCAGGTCATTATTGGGGAGGCAGTGGCTCAGTGGGTAGAGCTTCCGCTTGGGAACCGGAGGGTCGCCGGTTCGAGCCCCTGCCGAGGTGCCCCTGAGCAAGGCACCGAACCCTCAATTGCTCCCCCCTCTGCGAAGGGTGGTAATGTAATGTAAGTCGCTTTGGATAAAAGCGTCTGCCAAATGATCGTAATGTAATGTAATGTAATGTAATTATTCAAACTTGACACACATCTACCAACAACACAGCTGAGATGACATCATCATTTTCTTCATCATCATCTTCCAGTTGAAACTTTTCGACCTCACACGCACGCGCACACACACACACACACACACAGACACACACACACACACGCACACGCACACACACACACACACACACTAATAAACCAGAGCAACAGACAGTATGAAACAGCAGAAGCTTATAGACATCAACAACCAACAAAGCAACCAAACAAAGCAACAACAGCAACTTTAAACCAGCAGCAACAACAAAAGACCACACAGCAGCATTAGCAGCATAGCATCATTAGCATCACAGAGCCTCACCTGTTAGCCTCAGAGCACATGGCATTGGAGATGCTGCAGCTCAGCTGCTGCCTGAGGTCACTTCCTGCTACAGGGGTGTTCAGACAGGAAGGGGCGTGGTCACAGCAAGCCCATTCCAACTTACTGCCTGTGTGTGTGTGTGCGTGTGTGTGTGCGTGCGTGTGTGTGTGTGTGTGTGTGTGTGTGTATTTCAGATCCCTGTTTTGAAGTGGGCTTGGTCTCTAATTACCATGTCAACACGTTTATTAAATGAATTTCAGCCTTTATTCATTCATTCTAAATATGGGAACAGCAAGAAAACTGAAGAATGTTTTTCCATCTTTCATCCAAAACAAAATGAACTGATTTAGATGTAATTTCCCCAAAACTCTGGTAATTTTGCAAATATGCTCACGGTTAAGCCCAGGGGTCAGAGGTTAACATCAGAGGTCAGAGGTTAAGATGTGGGGTCAGGGGTCAAGCTGTGGGGTTGGAGGTAAAGCTCAGGGGTCAGAGGTTCAGCCCTGTCAGGTGCTTCCATGTGGCCTCCAGTCGCACGGTGCTGCTGCTCAACATGAGCTGCAGCACCGTTTTCCTGCACACCAGCTGAGTGTTTCCTCCTCAAACATCTCAGGTCAATCTGAAGGCGCTGAGGTTTGCCCCCCCCGGCCCCCCTCTGATTCTGAAACTTCTGTGTTTTTGCTCATAAACTGCTGCTGTATTTCCACTCCTCAAACCTAAACAAAGAAAGAATGACAGAGAAACCCACAGATTGGCGATCCCTTCCCGACTACGCTCTACAATTCCTAAAACAACGTTAGAAAGTCCCGTCCCTCTGTTGGGGGGGCCTACGCTCGTTCCTCGCTCTTTGTTCCTCGGGGATTCTCTCCACATCGCTTCGAGTTTTTCTATTTGCATGAACCTCTGACAGCCGTTTGAGGGTTTTTGAAAGGAAAACATTCCTAAAAGCAGTGCTGGAAAAAGTCCCGAAATCCTATTAAGTAGTAAAATCAGCATGAAAATACTCCAGCATGCATGTTTGTGTAAAGACGCACAGTAAAAGGTCTCAGCTCTCGGCTTCTAAGAATGGAGACAGTTCATGAGAAGGTTTCCAGAAGGTTTCCCAGGAGTTCTCTTCAATTCGCTGAAAGGAACGAGAAAATTCCCTTTTCCAGAAAGTTCCCAAAATATTAATCTTGTAGAACCTTCAGGAAGTTTAGGAAAAACCTCCTGTAAAGACTTTAATGAACCTGTGACACTCTGGACTTGGATTTTAGAGACGATGCTTATTTGCTTGTTTTTTTGAGACGATAGTTACTTGAAGGTTTCCGCTCGGGATTCATTATCATTTAAACCTAAATCCGGTGAGGAGGTGTTTTTATTTCTATTATTTTAAAATGTTCAATAATTATTTGAATGCATTTTTCTTTCTTCTGCAAAATCTGAAGCAAAATATTGAATATTTGGAAAAATGAATGGAGGAGAAAATATGAAGAGCGTCTCAGATTGAGTCCTGATGAAGCCTCACTGTTTGTGTCTTTGTTTGAAATCTAAGCAGTCAAAGCCGCTTCATCGTCGTGCCGTGTGGAGTGAAAACGGCAGAAAGCGGAACGTGAGCGGCAGCTGATGGAGGTTAACAGGTTCTCAGTCTGCGTGTTGTCGACTCTCCTGCTCGTGTTTCATCATCGCGTCTGCAGCAGCCAACACGTTGTTGCTTTAATGTGAGCTGTCACAGGGGAAGCAGACAAATATGGAGCAATCGTTGCGGGCGATGAAAAAATGAAGAACACAATAACATCAAAAGAAAACAAAGTGTTCGTCTCACTTTAAAGACAAGAGGAGGAAATATTAAAAGAGAAAAAACTGACACTTCCCCGCAAAAACAGCCGTGTTCATTTCCATATTCCATGTCTGTGTTGTCGAACCTTAATTTAAGGCCCCGGAGGTGTCGACTCCCCGGAGGATCCATCCCCGTCTGAAGGAAAATAAAAGGAAAAGCTTCCTCCCCTCCAGAGCTCCTCGTCTCCTCCTTTGTCTCTGAAAACACAAAGTCTGATCTGTTACATCGCCGCTCACACTGATTTGTTTTCGGTGTCCAAAGTGGCGAGTTCCTGTGGTCCCTGAAGGCATCACAGACTGAAGAGAAAGCACACAGACTTTTATTATCATGGCAAACATTTACAGATGTATGAAGGTTTATGGACGTGAGCGCCTCCTGAACATTCACACACTAACACACACTAACACACACTTACACACACTAACACACACTAACACACACACGTGTCACAATATAGATTACATTATGATTATATGATGTTAAACATGAGAAGGACGCACACTAAACTACTGAACCTGGGAATCCTCCACATCTGCTTCACCTGATTCTGATCCTCAGCACAGAATGTGAAGAATTGAAGAGAAGAGAAGAAGAAGAAGATTTTTGATTTTTAAATTTACATTTATTTACACGTGTTTATAAACCTTACATTTAAACTAAATTATGCGAGTTCTAGGACTCCATCACATGCTTAAACCAAAAAACAAAACAAAACAGACCTTTAAACAAAACAACACCGTGAGGGGACAAAAACAAGAAAAACAAACTCAGATATCCTCATCATTTTCATCAACGCTTGTGTCACTGTTTGCATCACTTTCCTGATACAGTTCCTTCCCCAGTTTAGTGATGTACTTCTTTACTCTGTAGTATTCCGGCCGAGTGAAGCCTCCTCTCACAACATCGTCGTCATCCAGAAACATTTGAAGAGCATATAGAAAATCTTCTGTGTCAGAGAAGAAGCCTTCCACTTTTACATTCCTCATACCTTTAGTTACGTCCAAAAACATCTTCACATTAGCCAAACTATATTCATTTTCGTCATATGACGACGGACTTGTTGTCTTCACTTCCTCCTCTGGCCCTGAGCTGTCTTCCCTCTGTACCTTAGCCTCTTTGACTCTCTTGGCACTTATGTTCTTGCCCTTGGAACCTTCAGGAGAGACGGTGGGTTTTCTTTTCAGAGGAGTACTGGGGGGGGCCTGGTCCTCCTCCATCTCCTCTGCTCCATCTGCTGCCTGCTGCCCAGCGCCCTCGATCTCCACATGTCCACTTGATGGACCCTCATCTCCGGTGCTCTGTCTGTCATCTCCGACGTTCTGTCTAGTTGCCTCTTTAGCAGCTCCGGTGCTCTGTCCGTCCGTGTGTGCATCGGTCTGGGGCGGCGTTGATGCTGCCGCGGAGGGCGTCGGTTCAGCCGGGGGGGTCGATGGTTCGGCGGCCAGCGCCTCAACCGGGGCTTCCGCTCCGGCGGTGGCCGGGAGCCTCTGCTCCGCCAGCGGCCGGCGCTTCCGCTCCGGCGGTGACCGGAGCCTCTGCTCCGGCGGCGTCTGGAGCCTCAGCCTGCCGGCCCTCCCCCGCTCTCCCCGGGCACGATCGCACCTGGTGCCCCTCTCTCCCACACCCGAAACACTTCATGCCGTCAGTCGTTGCATGAACAGTGTACAAAAAGTTTTCAATTTTAAACCTGAACACCAGGTTGAGCTCCTCTCGGTTGTCGTTCAAAGTCATAAACACTTGTCTCCTAAATGACACAACGTGCCTCAACAAGGGGGACCTGCAGCCGAGGGGGATCATTCTAACGGGGGAGTGGAGCTGGCCGTGTCGGCTTAGCTCCTTCTCCAGAGCCTCGTTGCTCAGGAACGGGGGGACGTTAGAAACTACCACTCTTTTAGCGGGGTTAGCTAGAGCCAGGACGGGAGTGAAGACTCCATGAATCTCCACCCCGTGCCCCACCACCTGGTCCACCTTCTCCGCGCTCTCTAGGAAGATCACCACCGCGTTATTCATGCGTGAGGCGGACTTCACGCTGTCGTAACCCACCAGTGCCCCCACCGCTAAACTACAGTCCTCCACCGTGCAACCAACAACCGGACACAGCTTGACGCCATGCCGGCGTGTCAGCTTGTCAAACCCCGCAGTCATGCTAGCTAGCCCCGCTTGCTAGCAGACGCAAAACACAAAGCCCCAAACCACCAACAGACTAAAGTGAGACAAAGAACAAACACACGGAGAACAAAACAACATTAACATACAGAAAGACAGGTATAGGACAACTTTTTCACGCTTTCTTCCACTCAGCTCTTCCACTCACTCACTCACTCCTCTCAGAAGAAGAAGAAGAAGAAGAAGAAGAAGAAGAAGAAGAAGGAGCTGGGAGAAGATGGACGGCTCACTTCTGTACCTGAGGAGCAGCGCCACATGTTCATGTCCTGTCTGAGCCTGACTGACCTCTGGGCCTGACCTGTCTGAGCCTGACTGACCTGTCTGAACCTGA